>NW_006921641.1:3656265-3675117 GCF_000298275.1 Orycteropus afer afer | reverse complement strand
AATTTAATTTTTAGAAGGTCCCAATCATCTGGTTTGTCTTCTGCTGTTTGTGCATTTTGAATTATGCTTGATAGTCTATTTATGCCATATATTAGAGCCCTTAAACGTGCCCCTAGATATTCCTTGAGGAACTGTATAGTTTTAGGTTTCCCATTTAAGTCTTTGATCCATCTGGAGTTCGTTTTTGTATGGTGTGAGGTACAGATCTTGTTTCATTTTTCTGCAAATGGATCTCCAGAATTTCCATATATTAAAGTGCTCTTCAAAATTATGTAAATTAAAGTGATTTCTTTATTCCAAAATATTTAGTGGGTATGGAACACAATATGCAGTTGTACCAGCTTTCATGGAGCTCATAGTATAATGGGAAGAGATGTATATACATATATATAGTATGTCAGATGGTGATAAAAGGGATAAGGAAGATTAAAGCTACTATGAGAACAGTGGAGCTCTGGTAGCATAGTGGCTGAGACACTTGCCTGCTAACCAGACGGCTGGCGGTTCAAACCCACCAGCCACTCCTCGGAAGGAAGGTTGGGCAATCCTACTTCCGTAGTGATAGTGCCTCGGAAACCCAAGGAGGGGTCGCTATGAGTCAGGGCTGACTTGACGGCACATAACAACAACAACAACAATGAGAACAGAGGTGCTGTTGTGTGGTCTGGGATGATCTCTCTCAGGTTGCATGAGCAAAGATTCTGAATGATATGTGATAGCAGCAGTGCAATATCCAGGGGAAGGTGCTGATGGCCTGTTACTGTAGTATGCAAAAACATCTGGGAGCTTTTAATCATATTTGGATGGAATTTGACTGGGATTGGCTTAAAATGTAGGCTACGTGAGGAATGATAAGTTTGTGTAACTACCAGTCATAGTATATGCCATCTATATTATACATGGAGTCCATGGGTGGTACAGATAAGTGCTTAACTGCAAGCCAAAAAGGTTGGTGGTTTGAACCCACTCAGAAGTACCTTGGAGGACAGGCTTGGTGATTTGCTTTTGAAAGTTCACAACCTTGAAACCCTGTGGAATGCAGTTCTAGTCTGTGTATGTTGAGGTCACTATGAGTTAGTATTGACTCTGTGGTAACTATCAACAGCATAAGTTTTTATTAAACATAGAAAATTAATTTCAAATTAACTCCAGATTTCACAATCGTATTGATTTATAGCTTAGTTACTTCTCATATGAGCAACTTTGTTTAGTAACAGGAATTTACTTTTTTCTGTTGTTGCTGTGTGCTGTTAAGTCAGACGTGAATCATAGTGACCCCTCCTTGGGTTTCAGGCAGTATCATTATGGAAGTAGATTTCCCAATCTTCTTTCCGAGGAGTGGCTGGTGGGTTTGAACTGTCTTCTTGTTAGCAGCCAAGTGCCATAGGCACTACGCTACCAGAGCTACTACAACCTTCTCCAACAAAAGTCAGTCACCACATATTCTTGTATTGTCTTTGTGGATTAATAAATATCTTTCACATCCAGTTACACAAACTAGGAACTTAAGGGTGAGTAACCTTAAGTTACCTACAAGGGGCAACCAATGAGAATAAGCTCGATTTCTCTGCAGAAACCATGCAGTCAGTGTGATGAAGATTGGCACCCACTTTCACAGATACCAAGTTGAGAACCTGAACTAGAAGTTGATGTACTCTCAGCCCATGGGCTGTTAAGAATATCTCTGAGCCTGGTTCTGCCTTGAAACCCACTTCTAGTCCCCTCAGTCTTCATTCTGCCACCTCAGGCAGATGAGTGAAAGAGAGAAAGAGAATAAGTGACTGAGCTTGAGTTTCCTCCACTGCTCCCAGGTGCTGACCCTAGAGTGGCCTGGCTGGGGCCTGGCCAGAGAGCTGTCCCGGGATGGTGGACACCTGCTGCTTGCACCGCACCCTCTCAGCAGGGCATGCATTGGCCCAAGCTGTGGATTGTTGTAGGAGCCCTGGTAGCATAGTGCCTAAGGCACTTACTTGATTGCTAACCAGAAGACTGGTGGTTCAAACCCACCAACCCACTGGGAATTTATTTACAGATGGTCATGGCACATAACAACAACAACAGTGGTTCTCTTGAGCAACATCAGATAGGGAACTTAGTCCCCCATATTTTACTTAATTATGTTCTGAAGGAAATAGTATATGCTATGCATCCTAAGATGGTTGAGAGATTTAACTGTGAAAAATGGGACAATATATATGAAAAGCCTTATGGTTTTTTGAAGGGAGTGGATCCTTAATGACTAAATCCCATCCATGAAAATTTTCCTGTGGTGATGTTCTAAAACTTTCTCAAATAATGTGTGATACTTAAAATTACCATAAAATAAGAGTGGTATGATGCCAGTTTTGAGCAGAGTGAATAGAGAATTGAAACTTTAAACTCTTGATTCTCATAGTGCTGGTGTCTATATTTTTCTGAGAACCTCTTCCATGCTTATATAGATATTGATTTTCCTGCTTAGAATAATACTACCTCTGTATTGCATTATATTGATTTCTTTATCTCCAAATCACTTTGCTTTGCATAGAGCACTGTTTTACAAGAATACCATATTTTTTGCATATAATGCAGCCATGTAAGTAATGCTAACACACATAGTGTGCATAGGAAACTAACATGTGAGGGGTTGTGCAGTTTGCAAAAAAAACAATGTACACGTAATCTGTGTAAAAATACGGTATTTATTTGGCTTTTAAATATATGGTGTCACAACTTTTTTTAATTTGATGGTTTTAGTTTTTGGTAATTTTAATTATATTTAAAAACTTTGTGAGAACTTAGCATTAATTTAGCACTCTGTTTATTGACTTTGAGTGACGCTTGCATATAAAAAGCAATAGGCTTTTTAAAACATTGAAATCTGATGAGATCTTGATGGAAAAAGGATTTTACAGTTTGGCATGTGCCATAGTGCCTAAGGCATTTGACTGCTAACCAGAAGGCTGGAGGTTCAAGCCCACCAGCCACTACTTGGAAGGAAGACTAGGCAATCTACTTCTGTAGAGGTACTGCCTCAGAAGCCCAAGGAGGGGTTGCTGTGAGTTGGAATTGACTCGACGGCAGTGAGTTTTTATTAGAATTGATCATTTTAAAATAATCGCACATTTAAAAGTAATATGCCTTATAATAGGAAATCAGACAGACTAGGGAAAACAGTAATCACCTATGCTTTCATTACCTAGAGATGGTGGCCATTGTTAACATTCTGGTGTGTATTTTTACTTTTTTCTATCGTTGAATATATTCATATAAAATTTGTATCATAGTGATGTGTTATAAACTACTCCCCCCAATTACTTAGTCGTGCATTGTAGCTATTTTTCCATGCCTTTATTGTTTTATAATATATTTTTAAACTTTGTTTTTAAGTGAACATACAATAAAATTTACTGTTTTGGTATCCATGTACCATGTACACACATGCATAGAATCATCTAATTGTCTACTAGTTCATTCAGTTACTGAGAGAGAAGTATAGAAGTCTCCAACTATAACTCTTTTCTGTTAGCTTTTGCTTCATTTATTTTACTTTTTTCAAATGCATTGTACTGAAATATAATTTATGTACAGTGAAATACACAAAACTAAAGTGACATGGGTCAATGCATTTTTTTTTTTGGCAGTGTTAACTCCCCTCCCCTCCCAACCCTGGTAACCAACAAAGTTTCTTTCCATATATCCTTGACTTTTTACAATAATGAACTAATACTATACTTATCCATGCGTGATTGGTTTCTTTCCCTCAGCACAATGTCCTCCAAGTTCATCCATGTTATGCGGTGTTACGCAGATTCTTTGGTATTTTTTAGGGTTGCATAGTATTCTATTGTGTGTATGTACCACAGTGTGGTTATCTATTCTGTTGATGGACATCTAGGTTGTTTCCAACTTTTTGCTATAGTAAATAGTGCTGCAATGATCATGGATATGAATATATCTGTTCTTGGTCTGGCTCTCAGTTGTTTAGGATATATGCTGAATAATGGGATTGCTGGGCCAAACGGTATTTCTAATTCAAGCTTTTTAAGGAATCGGCATACTGTTTTCCCCAGTGGTTGTATCATTTGACAGTCCCGCCAGCAGTGTATGAGAGTTCCGATGTCTCCACATCCTTGCCAGCATTGTTATTTTCTGTCTTGTTGAACTTTGCCATTAGTGCTGAGATGAGATGGTATCTCTTGTTTACATTTGCATCTCTCTAATGGCTAATGATCATGAGCATTTCTTCATTTATTTGCTGGCCGCCTGAATATCCTCTTTGGTGAAGTGTTTATTCGTGTGTTGTGCCCATTTTTAAATTGGATTGTTAATCTTTTGTTGTTGAGGCATTGGAGTTTTCTATAAATTTTAGAGATAAGTCCCTTGTCAGATATGTAATTATCGACAAGTATGAATTTGTTACTGTGTGTATGTGCTTTTTCATGGTGTTGGCTTCTTTGTTCCATATAATTTTCTGTGCTGAGCTCATTTTGTTGATGAATCATGTTATCACTTCTTTCATTACTATTGTTTTAGTATTTGCTGAATATTTGTACTGGTCCTCTTTGCTATTTTAATGTGAAGGTTTATAATTTTCCTTTGAGGTTACTCTGTGATTTATAGTTTCTTCCCAAGTTTAAAATAGTCTTTTCTATCCTTTAGATGTTTTGATTTCCCTACCATTAAGAAGTTCTGTACCTACACAGTTTTTTCCCTCTTTTTGGTTTGTAGTTGTCTTCATTTGCCAGTTGATGTCTCTGATTCTGTGTTTACAATCTTGTTGGCTTATTTACTTTGGATACATCTATAACTAGGTTGGTTTCTGGGTTATGTCATCATGTGTGTTAATGGTCATTTGTTGTTTGCTGTTGTTGGTTCTTTGCCCAAAGGACTCCCTTAAGCATCTCTTGTAAGGTTGGTCTGGTTTTAACATCTAGACATGTCCTAATTTCACCATCATGTCGGAGGGACAGTTTTGGTGGGTATATAATTCTTGGTTGGAAAATTTTCTCTTTCAGGGTTTTATGTATACCATCCCATTGTCTTCTTGCCTGCATGGTTCCTGTCAAGAAATCTGAGCTTATTCTTATTGGTTGCCCTTGTAGGTAACTTTTCGTTTTTCCCATGCTGCTTTCATGATTCTTTCTTTGTCTTTGGTTTTGGTGAGTTTGATAATGCTATGTCTTGGTGATTTTCTTTTGGGGTCTATCTTGTTGAAGATTCATTGGATTTCTTGAATGGGTATATTCTCATCTTTCATCATATCAGTGAAATTCTCTTCCAGCAAATCTTTGACAATTTTTTCTTTCTGTTCTGGAATTCCTTTTACACATAGATTATTCATTTTGATGGTATCCCACATGAACCTTAGGGCTTCATTTTGTTTTGATCGTTTTTCTGATTGATCCTTTTCTAAACAAATACTGAGGTATTTGCCTTCAATCTCACTAATTCTGTCTTGCATTGATTCAATTCTACTCCTTTGCTCATTCAGTTATCTGTTTCTGAATATTTAGTATTAATCTCTGGATTTCTGTGTGTAGATTTTGTATCATTTCTAATTTTTTATTTATTTTGTCATTTTGTTCTTGTATTGTCTTTTGGAATTGTTCTAGGGTTTTCTCTGTGTTTTCTTCAATTTTGTCAATGCTTTCCTTGATCTGTCTGTCAGTATGTTGAAGGTACTTAAATATAATTATTTGGAATTACTTAACCAGGGAGTTCCAATGCTGCATCTTCCTCAGGGTTGTGTTTTGGGTCCGTATCCTGGTCCCTTGTTTCTCCAGCTTTATCTTGCTTCTTTGTGTGGCCTGCGATGCTCTGTTGTCTCTGAGGCCTTTTAGTGTTTATATTTAATTGGTGATTGTATGTTGGAGGGACTCGCCCATGATTTTGTTTTCTTTGTATGTTATATATGTAACTAGGGTACTGTGCTGTGCTCCTTTATTCACTAGTTGGCAGTACTTGTGCATTCACCACCTGTCTCCTTTCCGTTGTCTGCCTCCCATATGTCCCTACTGTCCTTGGCAAATGGAGCCTTTTCTTAGGTCCCTGGAGTCTGAATGAGAATGCTATCACTTTAAAATCCACAATGGCCATTGCTTGTAAACTTTAAAAATGGTTGTGCCCTCGGTCACTTTAAATATCCAACGTAGCTGTAGTGTGTAAATAATCAAAATGGCGGTACCCTCCAGACAGCCAAAAAGTCCACAGCTCAGATTGTTGCCCTCCTTCCTGTTTCCTTCCTAGTCGTAGGTTACCTGCGCAGTCGTTCCTGTAGTCTTTGGCAACCAGGGCTGATCTTTAGGTCAATTCCAGGTCCCAGCACCACTTGGAAATATTCAGGCTATTGGTACTGTCAGAGTAGCTGACACTCCGCAGTTCCGACTGTCTCTGATACTCTCTGTTTTTGTTCAGGTTTTTTCACTAGTTGGTGCCTAATCCACTGCTGTATACTTCCTTTCAAAGTTTAGGGCTCTAAGATTATCTTCTGTATCTCTGTCACTTGGTTTTTCTTTTCGTTGCTGAGGAGGGTCTATGGAGCTTTTCTGCCTATTCCACCATCTTACCGGAAGTCTTGCTTCATTTATTTTTAAGTTCCACTGTTAGGCGCATACACATTTAAGATTGTTTTATTGAATTGGCCAATTTATCATTGTGTAAAATCTGCTGAAGATAATTCAAGAATGACTGCAGCTGTTCATCAACAGGGAAATTCCAAAAGTTCACGCTAGTTTTAGAAGAGGACATAGAATGTGGGATATCATTGCTGTTGTCAGATGGACCTTGTCCTGTCCGAAAGCAGAGACTACAGGAGAGATGTACCTGTATTTTACCAACCACACAAAGGCATTTGACTGTGTAGATCATACCAAATTGTGGATAACACTCTGAAGAATGGGAATCTCAGAACATTTTAATAGTGCTCATGCAGAACACATACATGGACCAAGAGACAGTCTTTTGAACAGAACAAGGGGATACTGCATGGTTCAGAGTCCGAAAAGGTGTACAATAGGATTATAGTCTTTCACCTTAACTTAATTCAGTCTGTATACTGAACAGGTAATCCAAAAAGCTAGACTATATGAATTAGAAAATGCGACATCAGGATTGGAGGAAGACTTATTGATAGCCTGCTATGTACAGATGGCATAGCATTGTTTGCAGAAAATGAAGATGACCTGAGACACTTACTCTTTCTTTCTTTTTTTTTTTTTGTGCTTGGGTGCAAATTTGTTTCACATTTAGTAGTTTGTGCACATTTGATTTCATGCCCTGATTACCTTCCCCAACCATAACAAACTTTCCTCCCCTCCCATCCCTCTGACTATGTCCTCTCTGTGCCCTTCTTAACTGTGGACACTTGTATGTCCAGCTTTACCACTATGTAAATGCTGCCCCTCTGGTGTCTCATGGCTGATTGCATCTCCCTAGAAGGTGGTGTGTCACCCTGGGGTAGGTATTTTGGATGTAGGTCTTTCTGCTGTAGGGCTGAGAGCCAATCCATGAGAGTGAATCCATTTCTAGGCCCAAAGGATTATCCGGGGCCATAGTCTCTGGGGTTCTACCAGTCTCTACCTGACCAATAATTCTGGATATCTTTGTGTTTTTCAATTTTGTTTCATATTTTTCCTCTCACTCTATCTAGGATCTCCAGTTTTGATTCCTTTCCAAGTGGTTGACATTGGTAGCCAGTCACCATCTTGTTCTGGTCTCGGGCATGAAGTCTGAGGTCCTCGTGGTCCATCTTATCCTTGGATTACTTGTTTCCAGAAGCCTTTAATTTTCTTCACTCTTCTTTGATTCAGATGAGAGAAGACCAGTAATTGCATCTTAGATGGCCACTTGCTGACGCGCTTACTCTTAAAGGTCAAAGGCTGCATCCTTCAGTATGGATTATCCCTAAAAGTGAAAAAATTACTCCTGAAAGAGATGAAGATTCTCACAGCTCAACAGTAAAAAACATCGTGATGAATGAAGAAGAAATTGAAGTTTCAATGATTTCATTCTACTTGGATCAATAAGCAGCATTCATGGAAGGCAGCAGTCAAGAAATCAAATGATGTAATTGAGCAAATCTGTTGTCAAAGGCCTATTTAAAGTTTAAAAAGAAAAGATGTTATTTTGGAGATTAAGGTGCATATAACCCAATTTGGATAATGAAAAAGGAAGACTGAAGAATAATTGATGTGTATATTGAATATACTGTGGATTTAGTAAGAAATCAGTCTTAGGATAAATATATGCAGAATGCTACTTACAAGTGAGGGGGTGAGACTTTAGCTAGTTTACTCTGGATACCCAATTAGGAAAGACCTATTGCTAGAAAAGGACATCATGTTGGTAGAGTAGAAGGTCAGTGCACATAAGGAAACCCTCAGTGAGATGGATTGAGACAGTAACTACAACTACTAGCGATCATGAAGAAGGTGCAGGACTGGCCAGTGCATCATTTGTCACCTGAGTTGGAGCTGACTTGATGGCAACTAATAACAACAGTGTCCTTCTTTATCCCTGGTTATTTTCTTTGCATTAAAATCTTTTTGTTTGATATTAATATTGCTACTCCAGCTTTCTTTTGTTAGTATTTGCATGAATCATCTTTTTTTATTCTTTAATTTTTACCCTTTCATGTTTAATAGTAACATGTTTTGATTTAGTTATATATATCATCTTATTTATTTGTTTCCATTTATCCCCTCTCCTTTTCTGCTTTTTTTTGGGGGGGGGTAATTTAATAATTTTTGTTATTTCATTTTAGTTTGTGTTCTTGATGCTAATTTTTTTTTTTTTTTAATTGTGATTTGGGTGAAGATTTACAGAGCAAATTCACTTTCCATACAGCAATTCACATACACTTTGTCTCATGACATTGACCACAGTTTACCACAATGCAACAGCTCCCCCCTCACCTCCTCCCCACAGTTACCTCTTCCCAGTGTCCATCCCTCCATTGGCTCCTGCCCCCTGAGCTGTCTCCCTGTGTATAAGCAGCCCTTCTTTCTCCCATGATTGTGCTCTCCAAGGAGTGTATCTACTTGAGGTAAATGTTCAACTCATATGCCTGTCTTTTGTTTTGCTGGAAACCACAGGTGTGGGTTCAATTCCAGACCCGGAGGGCAGCTAGGGCCCATAGTCTCAGTGGTTCCACCAGGCTCTATCAGACCAGCAAACCTGGTCCCCACCTTTTTTTCCTCCAAATGATTTTGAGTTTTGTTCCACATTGTTCTCCCTCTTTATCAAGGATCTCCTACATGGATCCCCTTCCAAGTGGATGACAGTGGTAACCGGGCACCATCTAGTTCTTCTGGTCTTATAGTCATATAGGCTGCAGATCAGATGGTGTACCAGTTGCTAGAACTAATTGTTTCCATGAATTTTGTTTTTCTTCATTCTTCTTTGCTCTGGATGAGGAGAGACCCATTGTTGCATCTAGATGGCAGCTTGCTGGCTTTTAAGATCCCAGTTGCTACTCGCCAAGGTAGGAGGTAGAACAATGTTTTGTATAGTATGTTATGCCAATTGAGCTCGATGTCCCCTGCGACTATGGTCCCAAGCCCACAGGTTCAACTACTCGGTCCCTCTGGGTAGCTGGCTGTGACCAAGCAGTGACCACAACCTTGCCCCTTGTCAGCTCTACTATCCACCTGGGAATTCTGATCACTCACATAAACTTATAGGACCATTGACTGCCAACCCTATATATGTTCTTGGATATTCTCCCCATTTCATAGACATGCCTAATCGTTCAGCCTGTCCACCCATCTATCTATCCATATACCCATGTTTGCCTTCATTGACAACGCAGTACTGTATGTGCAAAGGGGTTCATATTTGTTGTCTGTACCTCCCATGTACCTCTCTGTTGTTGTTGTTGTTGTTGTTATTTGCCATCGTGTCGGCCCCGACTCATAGCGACCCCTCCTTGGGTTTCCGAGGCAGTATCACTACGGAAGTAGGATTGCCCAACCTTCCTTCCGAGGAGTGGCTGGTGGGTTTGAACCACCAACCTTCTGGTTAGCAGTCAAGTGCTTTAGCCACTATGCTACCAGAGCTCCCAATTCTTTGCATACATTTAAAAATAGTTACTTGAGGTATTAAAATATACAAACCCTTGCACAACACAAATTTGAACTGCATCCAAAATAACTAGAATCACTGCCATTGAGTCGATTCGACTCAGTAGATTGTCCAGTCTTCCTTTCAAGAAGTGGTTGGTGGGTTTGAACTGCCAGCTTTCTGGTTAGCAGTCAAATACCTTAAGCAGTACCCCACCAGAACTCCCTTGAACTCCGTAGGTCCACTTGTATGCTGATTGTTTTCAAGATACAGGTTTTAGAGAAATTCAAGAGCTAATACACACCACATCAGAGGAATTAACAGAAGATGACCTATTGATGAGTGCTTTCCACGCAGTGGCACAGGATGAGGAAGATCACAAAAGAAAGCAGTACCAGAAAAACAGATTGACGTTAGATAATCTCATAGAAGGATTCCAGTTATTCACGACTGCTTTTGATTTCTTTTATGACACGGACCCTTCTATAGTATGGGCCATGAAACATGAAACTAAAGCAAATTGTGGAAGAAGGATTGGCATCCTAGAGAAACATTTTTAGAGACATGAAAAGCAAAGAAAGTCAGAAATTTCTGTTTGTTTTCGTAAGCCTGCCTTTCCTAGCTCACCTTTCATGTCCTCTATGTGTTCTACCTCTGCCATTCCTGAGACAGCACTACCAACCTTTCCTCTTTGTCCTCGTCCTCACATTACTCAGTGTAAAAGACAATGAGGGTGAAGACCTTTAAGATGATCCATTTCCACTTAAGGAAGAGTAAATAACCAATTAATAAACTTACCTGTTCTGTATATGTGTGAGTGTTTGTGTGAAAATCAAGTAAACATAAGGGAAGAACTGTGTTAATCAACTGTTTCAAGTTCCCAGTGAGACCTCTGGTCAGCAGTAGGTGTTGTTTTTAGGTGTTGTCAAGTTGGACCCGACTCGTAGCGAGCCCTCCTTGAGTTTCCGAGGCAGTATCACTACAGAAGTAGATTGCCCAACCTTCCTTCCGAGGAGTGGCTGGTGGGTTTGAACCACTAGCCTTTTGGTTAGCAGTCAAGTGCCTTAGGCACTATGCTACCAGTAGGTATTAGTAGTTAAGTTTTTTGGGAGTCAAAGTTATTATGCAGATTTTTTGCCCTAACCTTTGTATCGTTCAAGGGTCAACTGTATGGTACAGTTTGCTTAGAATCAATATTTTAGTATTTTAAATGGAATGTAGAAACCTTTCTACTGTATATAATGTCCTCCTCACTCTGTGAGTTGGGATATTTATTACATTTACTGCATTGAGAATGCCATCAAACAATATATTAAAGAATATGAAAAGGAGAATTGTCTACTATATTTACCCAGAAATTTTTATTAATTTTTTGCTCTTCCATAATTTCTGATACCCTAGGATTTCTGGAATAATTTTCCTCTATTTGAGGAACATCCTTTGCAATTCTTTTTGAACAAATTTGCTGATGAAAATTCTCTTTAGTATTTCTTCATCTGAGAATATCTGTTTAATTCCTGAAGGATATTTTCTTTGGATATAAAAGTCTGAATTGATCTTTTTCAGCATTTAAAAAAGAAAACTTACTCCATTTTCCAGTAATGCTGTGTGTTTTGATGATAAATATTTTATTCTAATTGTTGTATCCCAATAAGTAATAATATTTTTCTCTGGTTGCTTTCAAGACTTTCTTCATTGGTTTTCAGCAGTTTGATTATTTTGTGTATGAATTTTTAGTGTACTATTTTTGTGAGATTTTCCCTCTCTACAAAGGGTATCTACACCAATGAAAGTCATTATTGTAAACCAGAGATTAGCAAACTATATACCTTGCCCTGCCTGGCTTTCATGCTGCTGCCCGTTTTTGTAAATAATGCTTTACTGCACTCCATTTGTGTCTATTTGTTTATGTATTGTCTGTAGCAGCTTTTGGGCTATAATGGTAAATTTGAGTAGTTGTGAGACAGACCACGACTCCTATAGCCTAAAATACTGTCTGACCCATTACAAAAGTTTGCTGACCCCTATTGTAGACAGAGGGGATAACAGTTTTTAATCGGAAAAATTTACTACTTGCCTTTTTTTTTTTAAATGCTGTCCTTTGACTGTTAACCACCAGACGGTTGGCAGCTCAAACCCACCAGCCACTTCAATGGAAGGAAGACTGGGCATTCTGCTTTTATAAAGATTCACTGCCTCAGAAACCCGAAAGGGGTTGCTATGAGTTGGGATCGACTCAATGGCAGTGAGTTTGGGTTTTTTTTTTTTTTTTTTTAAATCATTTGACTGCTAATCAGAAGGTTGGCGGTTTAAACCCACCAGCCACTCTGCAGAAGGAAGAGTGGGGAGTCTTCTTCTGTAAGGATTTACTGCCTCGGAAACCCAAAGGGGGTTGCTATAATTTGGAATAAACTTGATGGCAGTGAGGTTTTTGTAGACTTCAAAGTTTAATCACATTATCTTTACACAAGATTCTAAAGAGGTACAATATGTGGTATATGGTTTGTGCAAGAAATGTTATCTGTATTTAAAAACCTAGCATCTTGACTAACTAGTATCCATTCTGTCAATTCCTGAAGCCTCATTGTTTTTTGCCAATGCCTTCAGTGCTGCTTAAACTTCTTTTAGTACCAAGGGTTTTGATTGTATGCTACTTCCTGAAGTAGTTGATGTCAGCCAGTTTTCTTTGGTACAGTGACTGTTTCTTTCATCTTTTGATGCTTTCCATGTCATTTCAAGTTTTAGTTCATAGGCTCCTTCAGAAATACAACTCAAGGTTTGAATTTTCAGAGTTCTTGCAGCTTGAAAAATGTGAATTGTATTCTTCCTTTTTGGTTTTCTAATTCAGATCTTTGCATATTTCATCATAATATTTTACTTTGTCTTCTCAAGCCACCCTTTGGGATCTTTTGTTTAATTCTTATACTTCACCATTTCTTCCATTTTTGGTGATTAAGAGCAGTTTTCAATCTCTTTTGACATCCGTTTGGTTTTTTCCTTTATTTTCTGTCTTTTTAATGCCTTTCACTTGTTTTTTGTATCTTGTCCTTGATGTCTTCCCACAGCTCTTCTGGTCTTGAGTCATTAGTGTTTACTATGTCAAATCTATTATTGAGATAGTCTCTTAAATTCAAGGTTGTACTTTGGCATTCTTGGACTTGCTTTGATTTTCTTCAGCTTTAACTTGAACTTGCACACAGCAGTTGACAGTCTTTCTACAGTAGAACGCCGACTTTCTCACAATTGATGATATTGAGCCTCTCTATCATCTTTTTACACAGATATACTCAATTTGATTCCTCTGTAATCGGGTGAGGTGTCTGTGTATAGTCATTGATTGTATTGTTGAAAAAAGTATTTTTTTTTTTTTAAAAAGTATTTCTAATGACTATGTTGTTGGTCTTGTAGAATTGTGACATACAATTTCTGGTGTCATTTTTATCACCAAGGCTGTAATTTCCAAGTGCTGAGCTGCCTTTGTTTTCATCTTTCAATCACCTGTAATTATAAATGCATCTTGATTGCACGTTTAATCATTTTCAGACTGAAGCAGGTTATAAAAATCTTCAGTTTCTTTATCGTTGGCATTTGTGATTGGTGTGTAAATTTATATAATAGAATGAAGAAGAATGCTGCATTGGGATTGGAGGATGAGTCATTAACAATCTGTGATACGCAGTTGGAATGCTAAGAGGACTTGAAACACTTAGCAATGAAGATTAAAGACTACGGTCTTCAGTATTGATTATATCTTAACAAAAAAATCCTCTCAACTGGACCATTAAGCAACATCTGGATAAATGGAGAAAATATTGAAGTTGCCATGGATTTCATTTTACTTGGATCCACCATCAACACCCATGAAAGCTTGTGTCAAGAAATCAAATGACAAATCTGCTGCAACAGACTTCTTCAGAGTTTAAAAAGCATAAATGTCACCTTGAGGACTGAGGTGTCCCTAACTCAAGTTGTGGTATTTTCAGTTGCCTCATATGCAGGCAGAAGCTGTGCAAGGAATAAAGAAGCCCATGCCCACTGCTGTCAAGTCAGTTCTGACTCACAGTGAGCCTGTATGACAGACTAGAATTTGCAAGGCTATAAATCTTTACGGAAGCAGATTGCCACATCTTTCTCCCACAGAATGGCTAGTAGGTTTGAACAGGTGACTTTTTGGTTAGCAGTCAAGTGCTTAACCATTGTGCTCATCAGGGTTCCTTGAACAAGAAAGACAGGAGAAGAACTGATGCTTTCGAATTATGCTATCAATGATAGTATTGGCAAAGAATACCGAATATACCACGGACTGCCATAAGAACGAACAAACTTGTTTTAGAAAAGATACAGCCAGAATGTTCCTTCGAAATGAGAATGCTGAGACTTCATCTTCATTTGGACATGTTATCAGAAGGGACCAGATCTTGGAGAAGAACATCATGCTTTGTAAAGTAGAGGGTCAGTGAAAAAGAGGAAGATCCTTAAGAAGATGGATTGACACAGTGGATATAACAATGGGCTCAAATATAGCAACGATTATGAAGATGGTACAGGACTGGATGGTGTTTCATTCAGTTGTATGTAGAGTGGCGATGAGATGGGAACCTGCTTGACACGCTTAACAATAACAGTAACTGGTTTTACTTGTACTTATATGGATATTAACCTGTCATTGATCATGTTGTGCTTCAGGACAGATCTGAAAATGTTTTTTTTAATGATGAATGCATTGCAATTTCTCTTCAATTTGTTATTTCTTTTATAGTAGATCATATGATTGTCAGACTCAAAATGTCCAATACGAGTCCATTATAGCTCACTAATGCCTGGAGATCGATCTTCGAGTGTTCCATTTCACTTTCGTCGACTTTGAGTTTTTCCTTGAATTAAACTTTGTTCATTTCATGTCCCAGTTACTGATGGATGTTTGCAGTTGTTAACTTCTATTTTGAGCTTTGCCATATCAGCAAATGAAGGTCCTGAATGCTTTACTGCATTGGTATAAGTAAGGTTTACTCTACTTTGAGGAGGAGCTGTACTTACTTGACTCTAGAGAAATTTGATAGACAGTTAACTGTGTCAAATAACTGGGGATCAAATAGAATGTGGAAATTATTGAACAGTATCATTGCTATCACATGCTAGAAAATTGTCCTGAAGATAATTAAAAAATGACTTCATCTTCACATCGAGAACTGCCAGAATTTAAGCTAGATTCAGAAGAGGACGTAGAATGAAGAATGTAATTGATGATGTCAGATGGATCTTGGCTGAAACCAGAAAATACAAGGAAAATGTTTACTTATGTTTTATCTACTACATGAAGGCATTTGACTGTGTGTGCCATTAAACATAAAGATAACATTACGAAGATTGGGAATTCCAGAACACATAATTGTACTCATATGTGCAAAAAGGGCAAGGAGGCCACATATTCTGACCTCCTCTAACCCCACAAAAGAAAGACAGAGTCACCATCAATAACCCAAGGCCTATTCCTCCTGCAAGGCCAGACATGATGCCTCCCTCCAGCCCTTTCACCAACCGTTCCTCCCAAAACACCCACCACCTCTCTCCTGGGTTTGATAATTCACTGCAGTGGCCATGAAAACTCAGAGATTATGGAGTTTATTGGGGAAGCACCAGGCTACAATTCAAATTCAGGAAAAATGCTCAGTCTCTCTCCCAGCCCACTGTCTCTCAGCCAAGTCTCTCACAGTCTCTCCTGCAGCAGTGCATGTCCCTCGGTGCGTCAGCAATGCGTGTCTCTTTTGTCCCTTTCCCAGCAGCATGTGTCTCTTTCAGGCACGCGTGTCTCTCTTCAGCAGCACATCTTCCTCAATCAGCAGTCAGAGAAAGTTCTGCCTCTAGGAGGCCTCCTTTTAAGCTTGGCAGAGTGGCCAAACCAACCAGTCATAACTACAGAATTCTAAGCACCTGAGAGTGAGCCTCCCATAACATTGCGTTGTGCCACGCCCAACAGAAATAACCCAGGTAGATAACATTTACAATCAGGAGCTCCTCAGTTGCTCACTCCACCACTGAGTTTACAATGACTTATGGCTAGAAAAGCCATACTAAGTAATTTACTACAGTGCAATATGGAACCTGTACAGGGATCAAGAGGCAGTCATTTAATAGACCACGGGGATAGATACTGCATAGTTCAGGATTAGAAAAGGTGTGTGACAGGGTTGTATTCTTTGACCTTATTTATACAGTCTGTGTGCTGAACAAGTAATCTGAGAAGCTGGACTATATGAAGAAGAGTATGACACCAGAGTTGGAGGAAGAGTTATTAACAACCTGTGATATGCACATGACACAGTTTGCTTGCCGAAAATGAAGATGACTCGAAGAACTTGCTCTTGAATGTTTAAGATGATATAGCCATCAGTATGGATTTTACCTGAATGTGAAGAAAACAGAAATTTTAATAACTTGACCAATAAACAACATTAGATAGAGAAAATATTGATGTTGTCAATGATTTTGTTTCACTTGGACACCGAGTGAACGTCCCTGAAGTAGCAATCAAGGAGTAAAGCAACCTATGGCATTGTAGTGCCTAAGGCACTTGACTGCTAACCAGAAGGCTGGCGGTTCAAACCCACCAGCCACTCCTTGAAAGGAAGGTTGGGCAATCTACTTCTGTAGTGATACTGCCTCGGGAACCTAAGGAGGGGTCACTATGAGTCGGGTCCGACTCGACGGCAAATAACAACATGGCATTGAGCAAATATGCTGAAAAATCGTCTTTAAAAAAGGTGTCACTTTAATGAGTAAAGTATGTCTGACACAAGCTATCGTCTTTCCAGTTGCCTCATACGCGTGTGAAAGCTGGACATTGAAAAAGGAAGACAGAATAAAAAGTGAATTCAGACTGTGATGTTGCTTAGGAATGAACATACTGTGGATTTAAAAAAGGTATGTTGTACATTCCGTATTCTAATTACTTACATTTACAGTCGTTTCTTCCCATTTTGAGCCATGCCCCATCAGCAAATGAATGTCCTGAAAGCTGTACTCCATTCACATCGTTAAGGTTGAGTCTACTTTGGGAAGACAGCTCTTCCCCAGAGCTGTATTTTGAATGCCTTCCAACCTGAGTTGCCAGTCTCCCAGCACTATATCAGATGGTGTTTCACTGCTATTCATAAAGTTTTCCAGTAATATATCAGACATTGTTTCACTGCTATTCATAAGGTGTCTGTGGCTAATTTTTCCAGAAATCTATGTCCCCGTCCTTCTACCGAGTCTGTGTTAGTCTGGAAGCTCTGCTGAAGCCTCTCCACCATGGGCAGCCCTGCTGGTATTTGAAATACTGGTGGCATAGCTTCCAGCCTAACAGCAACACACAAGCCACCACAGTATGACAAACTGACAGATGCATAGCCTGCTGCAAAAGACCTCCTTAAAGTGTTGAAGAGCAAAGATGTCACTTTGAACACTAGGGTGCACCTAACTCAAGCCATGGTATGATCAGTCATCTCATATGCATGTGAAAGCTGAAAAAATGAACAAGGAAGACCAAAGAAGAGTTGATGTCTTTGAACTGTGGTGTTGGCAAAGAATACTGAAAGTACCACATACTGCCAGAAGTATGAACAAATATATCCTGGAAGAAGTGCGGCTGGAATGCTCCTTAGAGGCGAGAATGGCCAGACTTTGTGTCACCTACTTTAGTCATGTTGTCAGAAGAGTCCAGTCCTTGGAGAAGGATATCATGCTTGGTGAGTAGAGGGTCAAGGAAACAGAGGAAGCCCCTCAATGAGGTGGCTTGCACAGTGGCTGCAAAGATATGTTCAAGCATGGCAATGATTTTGAGGATGACATAGGACTGGGTAGTGTTGCATTCTTTTGTACATGGGGTTGCTATGAAGTGGAGCCAACTTGAGCACACCTAACAACACCAGCTAACATAGGAACAAAACAGTCTTAGAAGAAATACAACTAGAATGTCCCTTAGAAGCGAGGATGGTGAGACTTTGGCTTAGTTGAAGGATCTGCCATCTTGGAAAGGCCATCTGCTAAAAAATGACATCATTCGTTTTAGAGGGTCAGTGAAAACAAGGGAAACCTCATTGAGATGGCAACAATGGATTCAAAACAAACCAATGATCATGAAGATGGCATGGGATTAGGCAGTGTTTTGGCTTCTGTTACATATAAGGTCACTATGAGTGACAGCCAACTTGATGGCAACTAACAACAACTGAAAAACCAAAAATGACATTTTAGCCAACTTTTCTTGAAAATATGTAAACACTGATTAAACTTAGCTTATCTTTAAGTTAGTTTATTTATTTCCTTGTAGAAATTTTAAACTCAGAAAGCAAACAAAACAACTGTCTATTACTGGTTTATATTAAAATGGAATTTAACTTCTCTAAAGATATATTTGGAAGATTTAATTTACATACAAGTTGTAAATTGATTTTAATTAATGCTATTTTGAACATGGAAAGTTATTTACAGTATTCTGAAGCCACTAAAACCATGAACCAAATCGATATAAATGGAAATGTACCCAGGGTTACAGGTGAGCAGAGACAACTCAGGGACGCCCAAAGTAGCAAGCGGGAAGAACAGGAGAAAGGGGATTAAAAGCCAGGAAGCCAGAGAGAAGAGCAATCAGCCGAAGGGATTAGGTGAGGACACAAACTCAGGCCCTCCCAGAGTAGCAGGCCGGAAGAGCAGGAGAAAGGGAATAAAAGCCAGGAACTTGGAGAGGAGCAGTCAGCCCCAGGGACAACTCAGGGACGCCCAAAGCAGCAGGCCAGAAGAGCAGGAGAAAGGGGATTAAAAGCCAGGAAG
>NW_006921641.1:3651940-3652545 GCF_000298275.1 Orycteropus afer afer | reverse complement strand
CAGGCAGTGTTTCGTTTTGCTGTGCATGGGGTCGCTATGAGTCGGAAACGACTCGACGGCACTTAACAACAACAACAACAACCTAAGATACAATATTATGTGACTTTGAGAATATATTTTATAATGGCGTATCAGGCTTCAGTATAGATCTGTTGGTTTCTTGATTTCTTTTGTGGACCTGAACGTACTTAAAATTATTATAACTGAAAATGAATGTTGATGTTTACCTTTTCATTGTGAAACTGCTCGATTTTTGCTGCACAAATACTCAGTTCTAGGTCAGACAAAATAAGCACACTTGGGTTTCATTTTCAGTTGAAATGAGAGGACTTCTGTCCTTGATTTTACTGCTTTTGAAAAGAAAACTCACCGCTGTCGAGTAGGATCCTATTCATAGCGACCCCTCCTTGAGTTTCTAAGGTGGTATCACTACGGAAGTCGATTGCCCCATCTTCCTTCTGAGTTTGAACTGCCAGCCCCACAATCCCTGCTATACTTGAGCCCATCACCGCAGCCACCGTGTCAATCCATCTCATTGAAGTCCTCCCCCTCTTTCGTCGACCCTCCACCCTACCAAGCATGACATCCTTCTCCAGGGAATGGTC
>NW_006921641.1:3647288-3651620 GCF_000298275.1 Orycteropus afer afer | reverse complement strand
CCTCAAGGAGATATCCTTGCTCCTCAGCACTTGAAACAGTTCCTTCACAGTTGACTTTCCCAATGCTACACGTTGTCTAATGTCCTGACTGCTGCTTAGTAAGTAGTCAAATGCCTTAGGCACTATGCCACCAGAGCTCCTTTGAAAAGAAAAAGCATGCTCAAATATCCAAGAAGCTGAACAGTTCCACAATATATACTTCGTTCTTTGAAAGACAGATACTGTACTTTGTAGAAATCTAGAAGTTGTCTAGAGGTAGATGAGCAGATCTTACCTGGAACCTATCATTAGACTTCATTATTGTTGTTATGTGCCGTCGAATTTGGCCCAACTCATAGTGACCTCTCCTTGGGTTTCTCAGGCAGTATCACTACGGAAGTAGATTGCCCCATCTTCCTTCTGAGGAATGGCTGGTGGGTTTTTTAGCAGAAGTAATGCAGACCAAGTACAGGTCTCAGGATGAGTAGAAGATTCAGATAAAGAGTCCTTCACCTAATATTATAGCTGTTTTTCCCCGCTTCCCCTCATTTCAGTTGATTTTCAAAATGTAATGTTAGAATGTTCTTTTTTTCCCAATAGAAGTGAACCTTTCATGAACTCATCCATTGACAGGACACAATTGGTATAGAAATCAATGTTTTTTGTTTTTATATATAGAGATATTATTAAATATATCTTAGTTTGCTTTTGTCAGTTCTTTGCAGCACAGTTTTCTTGAATTGCACCATTGTTTATGTGTCTTTACAGCATCACAGTTATTGGTGAAATATTTGGACTCATCATCTGGATAGGAAAGTGGTTGGTTTTCAGTTTATTACATGTAATCTCTTCAGGATGATGTGATGTATCATTAATAGGTTAACTTATCATACTGTTTTGAGAGTGAAATCTTTTCAGTTTCTTGTACTGCATATTGCAGTCCATAATTATATTCATTATAATTTTGCATGTTGGCATTATTAGATTCTCACTGACTCTGAATTTTCCTTTTGAGAGCATTAAGTTTTTCTACTAAATAAAAAATAGGGATACTATTTGTTTTGAGATTTAAATATTCATTTGAAATAAGGCAGCCTTTTTGTTTGGTAAATGGCTGTGATTTGTATTTGTTTCTTCCCAATTTTCCTGGAGCTATTGATGTGTTTCAACATAGCAATTTTTCATTGATGACCTTATAAAAAATGTAATTAGGCTTAAAATCCTCTTCTTTCTCACAGATTATTTTCAGAAATTGCCACAGTGAATAGTCATATGTGTTATAAAACCCAAATGCTAATAAAATATGAATCTGACGGGCATAAAATATAAGTCAATAAGAATACTGCTTAAAATACGAAAACTTAATATAGTTGTCTTCTAATTGAACAACTCATGTTTGTTATGTAACAAATTTTAAACCATGCAGTGTTCTCTTGTTTTAGTAGAACAGCTACCTCTTGGTCTATGTACAGGTTCCTCATGAGGACAATTAAGTGTTTTGGAATTTCCATTCTTTGCAATATAATCCATGATTTATTAACGATCTACACGTTGTCTTTGCATAGTCAATAAAACACAGGTAAATGTCATTCTGATACTCTTTCCTATCAGCCAAGATCCATCTGACATAAACAGTGATATCCCTTGTTCATGCCCTTTTATGAATCCAACTTGAATTTCTGACAGTTTCCTGTCTCTATACTGTTGTTACGGTTTTTGAATTATCTTCAGCAAAACTTTACTTCTGTGTGGAAGTAGTGATGTTGTTTGGTAATTTGCACATCTGTTGGATCACCTTTCTTTGGAATGAGCACAAATATGGATCTCTTCCAGTCGGGTGGCTTAGTAGCTGTCTTCCAAATTTCTTGCCATAAATGAGTGCCTTCACCACTGCATCTGTTTGTTTAAAGATCTCAGTGAGTAGTCCATCAATTCCTGGAGCCTTGTTTTTCACCATTTCTGTCAGTGCAGCTTGTGCTTCTTCCTTCAGTACCATTGGTTCTTGATCATATGCTATCTCCTGAAATGATTGAATGTTGAACAGTTCTTTTTGGTACAGTGACTCTGTGTATTCCTTCCATCATCTTTTGATGCTTCCTGCTCTGTTAAACATTCTGGTATGTAGAATCCTTCAGTATTGCTATTGGAGGCTTTAATTATTTTTTCTGTTCTTTTAGCTTGAGAAATGCCGAGTATGTTCTTCCTCTTTGATTTTCCATCTCAAGGTCTTTGCACATTTAATTTTAATACTTTGTCTTCTTGAGCTCCCCTTTCAAATATTCTGTTCAGCTTTTCTACTTCATCATTTCTTCCATTTGCTTTAGTTACTCTTCACACAAGAGCAAATTTTAGCATCTCTTCTGGCATCGATTTTGGCCTTTTCTTCCTTTCCTGTCTTTTTTTTTTTTAATTGTTATTTGGATGAAAATTTACAGAGCAAATTCACTCTCCATACAGCACTTCACACACATGTTGTCTCATGACACTGACTACAATTTACCACAATGCAACAGCTCCCCTCCCACTTCTTCCTGATAGTTACCTCTTCCCTGTGTCCATCCCTCCATGCACTCCTGCCCTCTGAACTGTCTCCCTGTGCATAAACAGCCCTTTTTGTCATGATTGTTCTCTCCAAGGAGTGTATCTACCTCAGGTACCTCTTCAACTTTTATGCCTCTCTTTTGTTTGTCTCGAAGTGACAGGTGTGGGTTCAATTCTGGACCTGAAGGGCAGCTAGTGACCATAGTCTCAGTGGTTTCACCAGGCTCTATCAGACCAGCAAATCTGGTCACCCCCCTTTTTTTGTCCCAAGTGAGTTATGTTCCACATTGTTCTTCCTCTCTATCCAGGATCTCCTACATAGATCCCCCTCTGAGTGGTTGACAGTGGTAGCTAGGCACCATCTAGTTCTTCTGATCTCATAGTCATATAGGCTGAAGATTGCACGGTGTACCAGTAGCAAGGACTAATTGTTTACATGAGTCTTTGGTTTTCTTCATTCTGATTTGCTCTGGACAAGGAGAGACCCATCATTGCATCTATATGGCTGGTTGCAAGCTTTTAAGATCCCAGTCGCTACTCCCCAAAGTAGGAGGTGGGACACTGTTTTGTGCAGTATATTAGGCCATTTGAGCGTGGTGTCCCCTGCAACTATGTTCCTGAGCCCACACATTCAACTGCTCGGTCCTTCTGGGTAGCTGGCTGTGACCAAGAAGTTACTACAACCTTGTCCCTTGTCAGCTCTACTATACCCCTGAGAATTATTACAGAACATACAAATACACTTGTAGAACCATTGTCTGCCAACCCTATACATGGTCTTGGGTATAGTCCCCCCTGCATAGACATACCTAATAGTTCAGCCTGTACACCCATCTGTCCACCCATATACCCATGTTTGCCTTCACTGAAAACGTAGTACTGTATGTACAAAAGGGTTCATCTTTGTTGTCTGCACCTCCCCTGTACCTCGATGTCTTCCTCTTCCTCAGTGCCACCATGTTGATCACTCACATTTGGTACATTGCCCTTCTCTTCACCCAAATCAATACTTATCTTTACTTATCTAACAGTATTCCCTCCCCTCCTCTACCCTGCCACCGCTGGTAACCAACAAAGAAAATTTCCTTCCATATATAAACTGTTCCTTGACTTTTACAATAACAGACTAATATAATATTTGTCCTTCTGTGATTGCCTTATTTCACTCAGCATGTCTTCCAGGTTCATCCACTTTACACGATTCTTTGCAGATTCTACATTATTCTTTAGGGTTGCATAGGATTCCATTGTGACAATTTGGTTATCCATTGCTCAGTTGATGGACACTGAGGTTGTTTCCATCTTTTGGCTATTGTAAATAGTGCTGCAGTGAACATGGGTGTGCATGTGTCTGTTCTTGTCATGGCTCTCTCACTTCTTTAGGGTATATACCTAGTAATGGAATGGCTGGATCAAATGGTATTTCTGTTTCCAGCTTGTTAAGAAATCACTGTACTGCTTTCCACAGTGGTTGTACCATTTGACAGTCCCATCAGCAGTGTATGAGAGTCACAATTTCTCCAAATCTTTGCCAGCATTTGTTATTTTCTGTCTTGTTAAACTTTGCTACTAGTGCTGGGGCAAGATGATATCTCGTAGTTATGATTTGTATCTCTCTAATGGCTAATGATCATGAGCGTTTCTTCATATGTTTGTTGGCTGCCTGAATATCCTCCTTGGTGAAGTGTCTATTCATGTCTTCCGCCCATTTTTTAATTGGATTATTTATCTTTTTGTTGTTGAGGTGTTGGAGTTTTCTATAAATTCTAGAGATAAGTCCCTTGTCAGATATGTCATTGCCGAATATTCTTT
>NW_006921641.1:3645658-3646768 GCF_000298275.1 Orycteropus afer afer | reverse complement strand
TCAAACCCACCAGCCACTCCTCGGAAGGAAGGTTGGGCAATCCTACTTCCGTAGTGATACTGCCTCGGAAACCCAAGGAGGGGTCGCTATGAGTCGGGGCGACTCGATGGCACATAACAACAACAACAACAACAACATGTGTCTGCCATTATAACAGTACCAGGCAGTTTTGAGTACTGTGGCTGTATAGTAGTTTTTGAGATTCGGTAGTGTGAGACTTCCTACTTTGTTCTTTTCTTCAGTAGTGCTTTGCTTATCTGGGGTCTCTTTCCTCTCCAAATTAAGTTTGTGATTGGTTTTTCCATATCCTTAAAAAATGTTGATGGGATCTGGATTGGGATTGCATTGAATGTATAGATTGCTTTGGGTTGAATTAACACTTTCACAATGTTCAATCTTCCTGTCTATGAGCATGGTATGTTCTTCCATTTATGTAGATCTCTTAATGGTTTCTTGAAGTAATTTTTTTGTACAGGTCTTTTGTGTCCCTGGTGAGATTTATTACCAGATATTTTATTTTTTGGGTAGCTATTGTAAACTGTATTTAACTCCTTATTCCTTATTCAGCAATCTCTTTGCTCGTGTAGAGGAATCCAACTTACTTTTGGATATTGGTCTTGTATCCTGCCACAATGCTAAATCTCTTAAATTAGTTCCAGTAGAGTTTTGACTGAGTCTCTTGAGTTTTCTAGCTATAGGATCATATCATCAGCAAGTAGGAGTAGTTTGACTTCTTCCTTATCAATTTGGATGCCTTTGATTTCCCCTTCTTGCCTTATTGCCCTGGCTAGGACTTCCAGTACAGTGTTGAATAGAAGTGGTGATAGAAGCCATTCTTGTCTGGTTCCTGTTTGCAAGGGGAATGGTTTCAGTCTCTCTCCATTAAGAATAATGTTGGGGAGTTCCGGCAAAATGGCAGACTAGGCAGAAGGACTGCACAGACCCTCCTCAACAAAGAAAAGGGAAACCAATTAACACAGACACAGAAGATAATCTTGGACCCCTGAGCCTTGAAGGGAAGGATACAAAAGTGGACTAAACCCCAACTAGCAGAAGAATTTGCATGAAAATACCAAAAAAGGAGACACACGGGAGCTGCAGTCTAGCAGC
>NW_006921641.1:3589020-3636835 GCF_000298275.1 Orycteropus afer afer | reverse complement strand
GAGGTAACTATGGGGAGGAAGTGGGAGGGGAGCTATTGCATTGTGGTAAACTGTGGTCAATGACATGAGACAAAGTATATGTGAACTGTTGTATGAAAGTGAATTTGCTCTGTAAATCTTCACACAAATCATAATCAGTCAGTCAATAAAAGAGCTAAAAAAAAAAAAAGAATAATGTTGGCTGTTGGGTTTGCATAGATGCCCTTTATTATGTCGAGGAATGTCTCTTCTGTTCCTATTTTGCTGAGAGTTTTGATCAGGAATGGGTTTTGGATTTTATCACATGGCCTTTTCTGCATCAGTTGATATGATCATATGGTTCTCCTTTCTTTTAATTGTGTGGTGGATGACATTGATTGTTTTTCTGATGGTTGAACAATTCTTGCATACCTGATGTAAACTTCACTTGGTCATAACGAATGATTTTCTTTATATGTTGTTGGAGTCTATTAGCTAGGATTTTGTTGAAGATGTTTGCATCTATATTCATGAGGAATATTGGTCTGTAGTTTTCCTTTTGAGTGATGTCTTTGCCTGGTTTTGGTATCAAGGTTATGCTTGCTTCATAAAATGAGTTAGGGAGGACTCTACCCTTTTTTGTTTTGGAATAGTTTGAATGGGAATGGTGTCAGTTGTTTTCTGTATGTTTGGTAGAATTCTCCAGTGAAATAGTCTGGGCCAGGAGTTTTTTTTGTTGGTTAATTTTTGATGACCTGTTCAATTTCTTCTTTTGTTATGGATCTGTTCAACTTTTCCACACCAGTCTCTTTTAGTTTAGGTGAGTGCTGTGTTTCTAGAAATCTGTCCATTTCTTCAGATTTTCAAATTTGTTGTAGTACAGATCTTCGTAGTATCCTGATATTATCCTTTTTATTTCAGTTGGTTCTGTTGTGATGTCACCCATTTTGTTTCTTATTCATGTTATTTGTATTCTCTTCCTCTTTTCCTTTGTTAGGTTTGCCAGTGGTTTGTCAGTTTTATTAATCTTCTCAAAAAAGCAACTTCTGGTCTTGTTGATTTTTTCTTCTATTTTCTGTTTCATTGATTTCGGCTAGAATCTTGATTATTTCCTTTCCTCTGGTGACTGTAGACTTTTCTTGGTGTTCTTTTTCTAATTGTTGAAGATGTTGATTTAAAGTGTTGATTTTGACTCTTCTTTTTTGATGTGTGCATTTTTGCTACAAATTGGCCTCTGATCACTGCTTTTGCTGTGTCCCAAAGATTTTGGTGTGTTGTGTTTTCATTCTCATTTGATTTAAGGAATATTTAATTTTCACTTTTTATTTCTTCTCTTACCCAGTCTTTCTTAAGGAGGGAGTTGTTCAGTTTCCATGTGTTTACTCTTTTTCCATTGATTTTCCTATTGTTAATTTCTAATTTGATAGCATTGTGATCTGGGAAGCTACTTTGTAGTATTTCACTGTTTCTAAATTTAGAGAGGCTTGCTTTATGGCCTAACATATGGTCTGTCATGGAAAATGTTCCATGTGCAGTGGAAAAGAATGTATATTGTGGCAGTGTTGAGTGAAGTGCTCTGTAGATGTCTATAAGGTCAAGTTGGTGGATTGTATTGTTTAGCTCTTAGGCATCTTTGTCTAGTTTCTTTCCAGTTGTTCTATCTGTCATTGAAAGTGGTGTATTAAAGTCTCCCACTATGACTGTGGAGTCATCTATTTGCCTTTTCAACTCTTCTAAAGTCTGATTTATGTAATTTTGGGCTCTTTCATTGGGTCCATAGATATTTATTCTGGTTATATCTTCTTGTTCAATTGATCCTTTAATCATTACATAACGTCCTTCTTTGTCTTGTATTGCGGTTTTTGTCTTAAAGTCAATTTGATCTGAAATTAATACTGCCACTCCTGCTCTTTTATGGTTGCCATTTGCTTGATAGATCTTTTTCCAACCTTTGATTTTTAGTGTATTTTTGTGTTTGTCTCTAAGGTATTTCTCTTGTAGATAGCATATCGACAGATTTTGTTTTCTTATCCAGTCTTCAGCTCTCTGTCTTCTTAGTGTTGCATTTAATCCATTAACATTCAGTGTAATATTGACAAGTATGAATCAGTTGCTGTTGTTTAGTTACGTGTTTTTTCATGGTGTCCCTGGTTTCTTTGTTCCATATTATTTTCTGTGCTGAGCTCATTATGTTTATGAATCATGTTATCATTTCCTTTGTTGCTGTTGTTTCAGTATTTGCTGAATATTTATGTTTGTCCTCTTTTTTATTGTGATATGAAGGTTTATCATTTTTCGTTGAGGTTACCCTGTGATTTATAATTTTCCCTCCCAGTTTGGAATAGTCCATTCTATCTTGCAACTCTCTTGACTTTCTCACCATTTACAAGTTCTGTAACTACACAGTATTTTCCTTCTTTTTGGTTTGTAATTGCCCTAGTTTGCCAATTGAAGTCTCTGGTTCCCTGTTTACAATCTTGTAACCTTATTTTACTTAGGGTATGTCCATAGCTGTGGTTTCTGGGTTATGTCATCTTGTGTATTAATGGTCGGTTGTTGGTATTTTTGGTTCTCTATTTAGTGGATTCCCTTTAGTATCTCTTGAAGGGTAGGTGTGGTTTTAACAAATTCCTGTAGTTTCTGTTTATCTGTAAATCTCCTAATTTCACTATCATAGTTGAGGGACAGTTTTGCTGGGTATATAATTCGTGGTTGAAAATTTTTCCCTTTCAGGGTTTTGTATATACCATCCCATTGCCTTCTCGCTTGGATGGTTGCTGCTGATAAATCAGAGCTTATTCTTAGTGGTTGTCCTTTGTAAGTAACTTGTTTTCTTTGTACTGCTTTCAGGATTCTTCTTTGTCTTTGGTTCTGATGAGTTTGATGATGATATGCCTCTGTGATTTTTTTGGGGGTCTGTCCTGTTTGGGGTTCATAGGACTTCCTGAATGGATATATTCTCATCTTTCATCATATCAGGGATGTTTTCTTCCAACAAATCTTGGACAATTTTCTTAGTGGTTTTATTTTTCTCTTCCTTTTCTGGAATTCCAGTGATACGTAGGTTATTCCTTTTGATGGTATCCCACTTGAATCTTGGGCTTTCTTCATTTTGTTTTGATTTTTTTTCTGATTGATCCCTTTCCAAAGAAGTATTCAGGTATTTGCCTTCAATATGATTAATTCTGTCTTCTATTGCATCAGTTCTACTCCTTTGCCCTTTCAATGTGCTATCTATTTCTGACAATTTAGTATTAATTTCTGGATTTCTATCTGTAGATTTTGAATCATTTCTAGTTTTTCATTTATTTTGTCATTTTGTTCTTGTATTTTCTTCCAAAATTCTTCTAGGGATTTGTCTGTGTTTTCTTGACCTGCTCTCAGTCGTTTGAAGATACCTAAATATAATTCTTTTGAATTCCTTATCAGGGAGTTCCAATGCTGTTTCTTTCTCAGGTATGTGTCCTGGGTCTGTATCTTGCTCCCTTGTTCCTACTACTTTATATTGCTTCTTTGTGTGGACTTGGTGGTCTCATGTCTCCGATACATTGTGACGTTGTTGTATTTAGATCTCTGTTAACTGTTTGTGAAGAGCAGCTAAGGGTGAGCCAGGCTTTTCTTGGTGGTTGTTTATCTTAGGACCATTGGTGGAGAAGGAGGTGGTGATTCACTCATTCAGTGAGTGAAGCTAGAGGAGGTGTGGGTGTAGTTGTGTCGTATGGAGACTGTTGCTGTCTCCCACTCAGACAAAAATAACAATTGAATGGCCATCAAAAAAGTAAAAGCAAATGGACAAAAAATACACCATGTAGTCACACAGGAACAGTAACCAAAAATTAAAGGGAAAAAAATAAAACAAAAAACACTGCGATATCGGGGGAGTGGGCATTAAGAGAAAAAAGTAAGAGACAGAGGATAATGAAGAAAAAATGGAAAAAAATGCAAAAAGAAAAACAAGTATTGGGGTTACCTACCAAAAAAAAAAAAAGGACCTGGGAACAGTGCAAAGAAGAAAAGCTGAAGACTAGAACCTGGGAACAGAAGAATCAAGAATGATATAAAAAGGACAAAAGTAATAATTTTAGTAGTTTTAAAACAAAACAAAACAAACTGAAAAAAGAGCAAAATCTGGACAGGTTGGGGCAGGGCACCCAGGCTCCCTCGGAGCCCACAGATTGGGATGGAATTTCTGTCGTCCTAGAAGGTGGGTGGGAGTGAGGGATGGCTGTACCTTCGTTCACCAAGAGGTTGTGAGATAAAAGAATAACAAGGGGAATGGCGCACCTTTTCAGTAGTCCGTGCGTGCGGGATGTTTTTGCGGTTCCCAGCAAGCAGAGCCTGTTCTTAAGTTTCTGGAATCTGGGAGAATGCTGTCGCTTTAAATATCCAAAATAGTCAAGCAGCTTGTAAACATTCAAAATGGTGGTGCCGTCAGGACAGGCAAAAGTCCACAGCTCAGCCCACCTTCCTCTTTGCTGCTGCTTTGCCTTTTTATTTCCCAGCCACCAGAGCAGTCCTCCATGTAGTCCCTGGCTAGCAGGGCTGATTTGTCGTTCCCAGCATAGTAAAGTATATGATTGTCCATTTCAGCTCACTCAGGGTATTGATCTTTATATGTTCCATTTCATCTTTGATAGCTTCCAATTTTCTTAGATTCACACTTTGTACATTCCATTTTCCAATTCTTAGCAGATGTTTGCAGCTCTTTCTTCTTATTTTGAGTAGTGCCACATCAGCATATGAAGGTCTTGAAAGCTTCCCTCCCTCTCTTTAAGTCCGATTCTACTTTGAGGCGGCAGCTAGCTATTCCTCAGTTGTGTTTTGCGTGACTTCCTACCTGGGGGTTGTTATCTTCTGACACTATATCAGACAGTGTTTTCCTGCTATTCATAAGATTTTCAGTGGCCATTGTTTTCAGAAGTGGACCTGGCCATGAACTTCTTCCAACTGTCTCTTGGTCTGGAAGCTTTACTGAAACCTGTCCACCATGAGTGACCCTGCCTGCTATATGAAATAACCTGTGGCGTAGCTTCTAGCATTACAGCAACATGGAAGGCACCACAATATGACAAACTGCCCGCCAAGTGGTGGTGTTCAAGTATATGGCATGTTACTTACATTGTACTCTATTTACATTGTATTCTTGAAAACATTAGCCTTGGTGTCTGAGATTCCCTCATTGGTGACCTTTCATATGATGGCTTCCTTTTCGGTCTGGCTTTTTTTGTTCCTGGTGATGAAATTGCTGCTGTTGGCAATATATTGTTGTAAGGAAAACAAGGCATCTCTACTGTGGGCTGTCAGGAGTAAGGTGCTTCTCCAGAAGCTCCCAGGAAACTTACCAGTGTCCATTCATGGGCCAGTATCTATCACTAGGGAAATTCATGTACTACTTGAGGCCAGTTTTTTCTTGAACTACTTACGGTGATAAGGATTGGGAGTAGGGTAGGGTGTCATCTCTCTTGAACTACAAAAACTAAGGGATCATAAGGAAGAGGATTGGAGAAAATGAAAGCCAAATAGGCAATTTACATTGTCCAAATCAAATAAAATGATTAATAATAAAGTACATTACTACTATATATTGGATTGTAACCCTATTTTCTGTTTGTTAATCTTTCAAAATGTTATGAATTAAATACACATATAGAAAACAAGTTGTAAAATGAACACCCCTGTAATCACTATCCAGTCAAGAAATGGAACATGCTTCTCCTTACCTTTCCTAATTAATACCCCATAATACCACCAACAGTAATCACTATTACTTTGATGATATCCACTTCTTGTCTTTTTTTTTTTTTTACAGTAAGTTACCTATTACACATTACAAGTTTATATAGTTACTGATTTTTAAAACAATCCTTGCAAGTTTTTACCCAATTTTACTCCATATTTACTGTTTACAGAGATTATTTTCTAAGATGTTAACATACGTTTAAAACCTCTAGACCTAAAACCTCTAGACCTACAACTCAGCTGTAAGTTTCATGAATATGACTTTGTTTTGTGTAAATAATGAATTAGTTCTAACCTGTTTTGTATTGCCTCTGAAGTGGCTTTTAGAGCCCAAGGGAGCTATAATAATCTGGGATTAAGAAATTTAGTCCTTTATTAATTGATTATAACATGTTTTAGAGTGCCTAAGGCATTTGACTGCTAACCAGAAGGCTCTGGGGTTCAAACCCACCAACCACTCCTTGGAAGGAAGGTTGGGCAGTCTACTTCTGTAGTGATACTGCCTCGGAAACCCAAGGAGGGGTCGCTGTGAGTTGGATCCGACTTGACGGCAGGGCATTTGATTTTGGTTTAGAGGAGTCCTGGTGGGATGGTGGTTAAGCGCTCAGCTGCTAATGGAAAGTTCAGTGGTTTGAACCTACTGGCTGCTCTGCAGGAGAATGATATGACAGTCTGCTTCAATAAAGATTTACAGACTTGGAAACTATGGGGCAATTCTACTCTGTTCTTAGAGTCACTATGAGTTGGGAATCTACTTTGTCTTACAGTGTTGTATGAGTCAGAATCAATGGCAAGGGGTGTTATGGTTTTCTTAGAGACTGATGAGTAGATCTCTGATTTATTTCTACTTTTGTATTGTTGTTGTTGTTGTATTATTAGATAATTAAAAACAACAACAACAACAACAAAAACTGCCATCTGAGTCGATTATGTCTCATAGTGACTCCTCCTTGGGTTTCTAAGGTGGTATCTCTATGGAAGTAGATTGCCCCGTCTTCCTTCTGAGGAGTGTCTGGTGGGTTTGAACCACCAGACTTTTGGTTAGCAGTCAAATGCCTTAGGCACTACGCCACCAGTGCTCCCTTATTAGATAATAGGAGAACTTATAATGGGAGTGTTCTGTAGAGTTGTAGGTGTGAGTTCAGAATGAAGTATGCTTGCAGCAGGATTGCTTGCTCCTGAAAAAGTTTTTTTCTCTAATGCAATAAAATTTCTCCAATGTCCTGAAAGTCTCTCTATAGAACTCCTGTATTACAGGAGCTCTGGTGGTGCAGTGGTTAAAACATTTGGCTGTTAACCAGAAGGTAGCAGTTAGAACCCACTAGCTGCTTTGTGGGATAAATATCAAGCTGTCTGTTTTCTGTAAAAATTTAAAGCTTTAGAAACCCCATAGGGTAGTTCTACTCTGTCCTATAGGTTACTGTGAGTCAGAATTGACTTGATGGAAGTGTTTTTTGTTTGGATTGGTATTTATGACAGAAATAAAAAAACCAAACTCACTGTCGTCAAATTGAATCCAACTCATAATGATCCCTCCTTGGGTTTCAGAGGTGGTATCTCTATGGGAGTAGATTGCCCAGTCTTTCAACTGAGGAGGGGTTGGTGGGCTTGAACCACCAGCCTTCTGGTTAGCAGTCAAATGCCTTAGACAGTGCATCACTTAATTAACATTAATCTGTCTATAAACTTAAATGTAGAAGTAGATGTTACTTTTTCATATTTTTTAGTGTCATATAAAGCTTCTGGCTGTTACTATATATCCATCTCTTATGGACTGCATTGTATTCTCCCAAATATTTGTTCGATTCCTAACCTGTATAACTTTGGATTCCAGTTGGAAATGGGCCTTTTTCTGTTAATGAGGCCATTATCAGTGTAGGGTATGTCCTAAATTTAATCACTGTTGAGAGACAAAAAGCAGATTAGGCACAGAAGCTAGGAAGCACAGCACAATGAGGGAAAGACAGATGTAAGGTGGGGATTGCCAAGGGACAGAGAAGCTGACAGAGAAGTTGAAACAAGAACTTTCCCCTAGGGCTGACCAGAGAGCAAGCTTCCCGTTAGAGCCAGTGCCTTGAATTCGGAGCTCTGGTGGCATAGTGCCTGAGGCATTTGAATGCTAACCAGAAGGCTGGCGGTTCAAACCCACCAGCCAGTTCTTGGAAGGTAGGCTAGACAATCTATTTCTGTAGTGATACCGGTAGCCTTGAAAATCCAAGTCACTGTGAGTCAGATCTGACTCCATAGTATTGAGTTTGGTTTTTGGTTTTAAACTGTGAGAAATTAAATTTCTGTTTATTAAAGCCTGTTTCTTAAAACCTGTGGTTTTTCTGTTCAGCAGCACTAAGAAACTAAGACATGACTTCTTCAAATTCTTTCCTAACTCAATCTGAGACATTTTACGATTAGTGTATCCACCAACTCCTCCTTAAAATACCTGTCTGATAATTGCCTCAGTAGACTCTTAAGGGAATATTGCCCTTCAGTGATAGCACCTTTTAGTGGTGGTTAAACTAGTGGCTTGTTTTAGGTCCTATAATTCAGATTATAAACCTATTCTTTGTAATTTTATCTCAGATGTAAAAGCCCTCAAGAACTTTTGAGGGAAGTATCAAGTGACTATCTGTGGCAGTGTTACAAGTATTGAATTTGGCAAAAATGACATAAAGAAAATACTTAGTTTTTAAAGTTTGTTCTGAACACTTCAGTTCTGAAATAATGTTGAATTTACAGAAAAATGACAAGAACAATGCAGTGCAAAGAACTTCTCTATGTCCTTTCCCCAGATCTACCACTTTTAAACATTATAGCACATTTCCTTATCATTTTCCCATATGTACATACGTTTTATTTTCATTCTGTTTACCTTTTGGTGTTTATTTTCTGAGGACAGCAATATAGTTATCAAGTTCCGATAATTTCACATTGATGCAGTACTTTATAGTATATAGTCCTATTTAATCAATCATGCAAATAATGCCCTTGATAGCATTTTCCCTTCCATAGTCTACGATCCATTTCAGCATTTTATATTCTATTTAGGTGCTGTCTAAACATTTATTTTTAATAGATATTGGTCTTAAAATCTTAAGTGTTGAATTTTTGTTTTTTTTAACAGCTAAACCAGGTGGACAGGTGAAATGTCAGTATATTTCTGCTGTGGATAAAGTTATATTTGTGGATGATTATGCAGTAGGGTGTAGGAAGGACCTTAATGGAATCTTGTTGTTAGACACTGCTCTGCAAACTCCAGTTTCAAAGCAGGATGATGTGGTTCAGCTTGAATTACCTGTTACAGAGGTAAGTTGAAATAAATATCAGTGTGTTCCTCTACTTAATGTTAACTCAAACCTATTAGCTGTTAAATGAAATTAGGTTGTTCTTTGAGGACATTGTCTGTATACCCTATAAAAACAATTCACCACAACTTTGTTTAAATATTTGTCTTTTCTTTGCATTATTAATTGGTGCTTATTGAAGTGGTATTTTCGGGTCTTAGTTGTTCATCAGTACAGGTTAAACACCTGTCAGAGAGACCCCAAAGTACAATGGCTGAAACAAGACAATTTCTATCTTTCCAGAAACAGTCTAATGCTCAGTATATAGGGGAAGCTTTGCTATCCTGATACTTGCTCAAGAAATCATTGTTTCCCAGTTGTAGGGAAAAGGGAGAGAAGTTAGAAGGCCTGGAGAACTTCTTGGCATTTTGTGCGTGTATGTGTATACTCTATTTTTTTTCTCTCTCTCTCTTTCTCACTCTCTCACTCACTCACTCACACTGTCAAACTCTCCTAGTTGTTTCGTCTTGTTTTCTCTTTCATAAGCTCTTTCTCTCCCACTCACATTCACCCCATTGGTTAGAATTTAGTCACAGGGTCATTCTAAGTTGAGAGGGAGACTGGGGGAAAGTTTTTTTTTTTTTTTTTGCCAAAGGCATTTGACTGCTGACCAGAAGGCTGGCAGTTCAAACCCGCCAGCTACTCCTTGGAAGGAAGATTGGGCAGTCTGTTTCTGTAGAGATAACTTCTTGGAAACCCAAGGAAGGGGTCACTATGACTTGAATGGACTCGATGGCAGTGAGGTTTTTTTTTTTTTTGGTTTAAAAAAACGGGTGGGGGGAGGAATTAATATTAGTGGACAAGTAATCTTTGCTGTGCAGCATAGGCCTCTTTCTTAAGAATCTCAGTTTTAATATATATTTTTCTGTAATGTTAACTTAAAAGTCTTTTGATTTGGGGTTTATAGGAGCTCTGGTGGCATAGTGGATAAGCATTTGGCTGCTAACCAGAAGGTCAGTGGTTTAAAGCCACCAGCTGCTCCACAGGAGGAAGATAAGGCAATCTAATACTGTAAAGATTTACAGCCTTGGAAAGCCAATGGGAGTTGCTAAGAGTTGGAATCAATTCGAGAGTAGCGGGTTTGGTTTTTGTTTTTGGTTAGTACTGTTTTGTAATTTGAAAATACATTTTCTAAAGTTACTGGATTTGTAAACATTTGATGTAGAATATAAAAGATGATAATGCTCTCTTCCCTAATAAACCAAGACATTATTTATCAAAATGGTGAGATTTGTATTTGTTTTTCATGCTGAGTTGCTAATTATTAATCATTTTGCATTTGCTAGGTTGTTGTAGTTACTTGATAAAATCAGGGTAGTATGTTTCCTATTATTAAGGTATGAAAAATGTCAGAGTATAAATTTTAAGTACAGTACATTAAAAAGTTTTTATATGCATTTTTTAGATACTTTTTTTTAAAAGATACCAAAATATATCCATTTAGATTTCACATTTAGTGTGATATCACAGTATATTATACGTTAATACTGAAAGCCTAATGCTAGAAAATTCCGTTCCAAAAACAGAGTAGCCATATATTTGTCATCAAAGTATATATAGATCTGAGGGCATGTCTGAAATCTTTGAACAGATAATTAATTAGTTCTGCATTTATTGAACATTTTTTTCTCACTTAATTTAAGGAATATAGACTAGCTCATATCTTAATAAAGGATGTATTCTATTGTAAAAGAAGGTATTAAGCTATGTTCAGGTTTAAAAAGAAGTACAGAATTACAACTAAGTATGTGTACGTTTATAGGAAACTCTCCAATCAGTACTTTTCCTACTGTACTGACTAAAAGGCTGGCTGGGTATTCTCTGGCTTCTGCCTCTCCTCCCCTGCCTTGCTAATTACTACATTTGCTACTTGTTTTCTGTCTTTTCACCTAAAGAATCACAGTTCTAACTATTGTTCACATTATATAGCTTGTAGTCCTTTCACCATGCCTGATATCCTTTGCTGGACCACATTTGTTTGTCACTGTCTTCTCTAAAGGATGGGATCTTAAACTTTATTTGGTCGGAAAAGATTTACTCTTTTCCTTATACCAACCATATATTTTTATTAAGGTGGTTCGTATTGAATATGTGATTAACACAGCTAAGGGAGCTCTGGTAGCATAGTGGCTAAGACACTTGCCTGCTAACCAGACGGCTGGCGGTTCAAACCCACCAGCCACTCCTCGGAAGGAAGGTTGGGCAATCCTACTTCCGTAGTGATACTGCCTCGGAAACCCAAGGAGGGGTCGCTATGAGTCGGGGCTGACTCGACGGCACATAACAACAACACCACCAAGGGCTTTTTAAAATTTTATCTCTTGACCTAATGAATATCCCTCTTTTGCCCTTGCAGAGTTGGGGTTTTTGTTGTTTATTGAAGGACCTGACATTTATTTTTTAAAAAAATAATTACAGCTTTTTCATTTTTGCTCATATTTTCAACTTGTTGAATTTTTTCTTGTCTTGGTTCGGCTTATGATAGCTACTGTTTATTAAAACTTATTTCTTACTACACTATATCCATTGTCTTACTTATTTCATAAAAACCCTTTAAATCATCCCCCCCAAAGTTAAAGTAAATAAGCTTTATTATACTACTTGTCAGAATCATTACATGTATCTGGATTCAAGATTATTTGTGTATTTAATTTTCTGTTTTTATTTTTATCTTTTTTAGGCACAGCAACTTTTATCTGCATGTTTAGAAAAGGTAGATATTTCTAGTACGGAGGGTTATGATTTGTTCATCACACAGCTCAAAGATGGTTTAAAAAATACATCTCACGAGACTGCAGCAAACCACAAAGTTGCTAAGGTAAGAAGTGCAAAAAAATTACTTTGTGTTAGGGTTATAATAGAAAGAACACCTCCATCCTTTTGTCTTTCTTCCTCTCACCACTCCCTTTTTTAGAAGTGCTGTGATTCAGAAATTTTCTCTTTAAAAAACCAAAATACTGTGCTTATAAGCTATATCTCGAAGTTACTTTCATTGAAGTTTAATTTGTAGGAACTGTTTTGCTTTCTGTGCTCCTAAGGCTTCTGTAGAAATCCCTAGGTGACCCAAAAGTGCTCCACTACTAGTTGAAAGTTTGTCAGTTCAAACCCACCCAGAGGCACCTCAAAAGACAGGCCTGGTGATCTGCTTCTGAAAGGTCACAGCAGTTCTGCTCTGCACACTTGGGGTCATATGAGTAGGAATCAACTCAGTAGCAACTAACAATATCAGGGATTCTGTAAACATTCTTTAGTGTTTGATGGCTATGTATTGGTAACAAGGCTGATGAAGGAGGCTTCCTTATAAGGTTTTGAGCTTGGATGAGAAATGGAGTATGTCTTTGGACATGAGAACATTTTTTTCTCTGAAATAGTTCTTTTTTTGAGGGGCAATGAATGTGAGAGATGGTGCTTTGAATCCTTAAGGTATATTTCATTAATTTCTTTTTTTTTTTCCTTGTAAGACCTTTTTCTATATTATAAATGTAATATATAAAAAAAGTACAGTACTGGAGGATATAAGGTAAATGTCATTGTTCTAGAAGTAACTTTGGCACCTAAAAGTATCTTTTCTGAAGTACAGTTGTAATTATACTAAAGTATTCCGGTATACCTTGCTTTTTTTTCCACTTAAGAATATATCTAGGATATTTTTTCATAGATGTCCATTGATTTCATAGATCACCCATATTTTTCTTAGTACATGAATTATACTTTATAGATTTATGATAATTTTATTTGTTGTTACTCCATTGATGGGGCATTGTAGTTAAGAAAATTATAACCATACTATGAATTTCAAGAGAGAGAATTTATTACAAAGAATTGCTTTAACAGGTACTTGAGAACTGTAAGAGTAAAGAGGAAATCTTGAGTTGACACAGAGATGGTAACTGTAAGAAGCATCTATCACTTAGGACTGAAGTATCAAAGAGAAGAGGTTACCACTATCAGAACCTAGAAGCTTAAAGGATAGGCCCTAAGGAGATGAGACTTGAGGGGGAGCTGCTGCTCCGCTAGTACTTCTAGAGCTTGGAGGGAGGGGCCTATGGAGCTGAGACTGAGATCTCTGAAGAAAGATTGTTGCTTGACAGATACTAGTACCTCTCAGGAAGGTCTATGAGATTTGTTCTGGGAATGCACCCCTCTGCCTCTCCCTCCTTACCCCACCCCTGGCCAGTAAAAAAAAAGGCAAACTGAAGACTGGAAGAACAAACTATTGCCACGAAGGTGAATGAACGTCCTTTGCTGAACTAGCAACACAAAAGAGCAAGTCTTTGACCTCGCATCACACTTTTTGATTTTCCTTCTGTGCTCCCTTTTGGCAAAAACTAACAGCTAGGAAACTGGTTGGCAAAGAAGAAATGTTGTTTGCAGAGTCCTATCCCTAACATGACACAATAGAGAATTGAAGAGTAGCTTTGGAGCTGAAAGACAATAGTTTAATAACTGACATGGACTACCCCTTTGACTCCTCAGCATCTCCATACACATCTTGAACTTCAATATAACAAAAATATGTTTTAGATTAATAAGATCCATTTTTATTTTTTTTCACATGTGAAGATTCTCTTTCCCAGAAAGGGGAGACACAAAGTTCCATCAAATGTTTTATCTATTTGTAGGTCATGTTAACTACTCCTAAAATTTAATTTTAGTTCCAGCTGTTTAGGTAATTGAATCATGTTAACTCAAGACGAAATTAACTACCACCAAAAAGTCTTAACTTAGTATGCCTTTCTATTTCTGTTATGTATCTATGTCTGCCTAAATCTACATCTGTCTGATTTCCTAAGAATAGAAGAAAATATGCATAGCTATGGCAGTTCTTAATTCTATAATGGTCAAAAGGCTATAGTTGATATTTATAGGTTTCTTCTATCATCTATTCTACATCTTCTGTGTCCTTATACAGTACTTAAGCTGGTCAGAATTCTTTACACAGAGGTGCAGGATCCTGAATTTTTTTTTTTAATTAAATTTTTATTGTGATTTGGGTGTAAGTTTACAGAGCAGATTTCATTTTCCATACAGCATTTCATACACATTTTGTTTCATGACATTAACTCTAGTTCCCCACAATGTAACAGCTCTCTTCCCACTTCCTCCCTACAATTACCTCTTCCTGTGTCCTTCTTTCCTGTGCATTCCTGCCACCCCCCCTCCCAGCTATCTCCCTGTGCAAACACTACCCTTCTGTTCTCCCACAATCAATCACTCTGCGTAGATATCTAGTGTGTCAACCTGAGGATCCTGAGTTTTTGTGGGTATTATTGATGCCGTCTGGCTTGCTCATGTCTTACCAATTTAAATTCCTATTTCCTCCTCATCTGGACCAATTAGCTTGATGTCATCAATGTAGTAGACCACTGGCTAATCTGCAAGAAGTTAGAATGATAAGGATCACTGCAGATTAGTTTATGTAAGAAGCATGAGATCAGACCTAAGTTAAGATTGAAGATTTACTGTTGACTCTGCCAGGTAAAAGCAGACTACTTTTTGTGTGGTCCTTAAAAATTAGAGGAAAAAGAGCATTTGACAGAACTGTAGCTGCCTATGAGCTATAAGGAGATTTGTTGATTTACTTTCATAAAGACGCTTCATTTGGAACAGAGGCTGCAGTTAGAGTCAACACTTGACAGTATAATAATCCACAGTTCTTCAAGATCCATTTATCTTCCACATAGGCCACACAGCCCAGTTAAATAAGGATGAGCTAGTCTGATCCACCCATATCTTTCAAGTCTCTTAAGGTGGCATTAATCTGAGAGATTTCCTCAGTCTGCATTACTGCTTTTCTTCACTATTCTAATAGGGAAGGAAAGTTCTGGAGGCTTCCACTTGGCCTTTTCTACCTTGATGGTCATCAGAGAGCCAATGTGGGGATTTTTCCAGTTGTCATTTCTGTATTTCAATTATGCATTCAGGAACTGGGGAAATATAAATTTTAGTATAGGTTCATCGATTCACAGAGCCCACTGTGAGACAACTTTGGGCTAGAATCCATTAATTAATTGTTTGACCATCATAAGTGCCCCTCTTTGACTGGTATCCCACAGTGATGCTTTAGGTCACTTTATTGCCTGCCACCTTCTTGTAATACCTGAAAGATCATAATATACTTTGTTTTCCCCGTGTTACAGAAGCAGGAAACTGAGGTTATTAAGGTCATAAAGTTGATAGTGAAGTTGGATTTGGAATCTAGGTCTGTTTGACTACAATGCTTATGTAGCCTATTTTTAGGTTATGATGAAACAACAACCTGATCATCTGCTAAGCAGAGCTAAATACTCATATACCCCAGCAATGATTAATTATACAGATAAATTCTTATGAATGGAGATAGGTGAGAATCTAGTTTATGCATAATGTTGTATTTGTGAAAAATGATAGATGTTTTTAATTATCCTTAATGGTGGATGGGATATATAAGAATACATGTTACCATGTGGTTCTAAATTGCCTTTTTCAGGGTACTTTGTTGAAGTTTCACTTTTTACACAACCACAAGTTCCTGATGAATGATGAACTAACAGAGTAAACTGACTTGATATAGATAAAATAGTCCTTTCTTTGATAATATTTAAGTTATGGTTTTGGTTAAAACAGTTAAGTTTTTCTCTGTTTACACTCCCTTTTTTTTTTTTTTTTTTAAGTGGGCCACAGTTACATTTCATCTTCCTCATCATGTGTTGAAGTCCATTGCCAGTGCCATTGTAAATGAACTCAAGAAAATAAATCAAAATGTTGCTGCCTTACCTGTGGCGTCCTCAGTGATGGACAGATTGTCTTACCTCTTACCTAGTGCACGTCCAGAACTTGGAGTGGGGCCAGGCCGTTCTGTGGACAGGTATGAGGTTTACATAAAAAAAGATGTGACAATGAGATTGAATTGATTAACTTTTTGAATTAACCAAGAATACTTGTAAAATCTTTATATGATTAAAAAGTACTTTAAAAATACTTTTGAAAACTGTTCAGATTCTCATTTACTTCTGTCAGATACTGAAGTGAATAAAATTACCACTTGAATTACTATTATTAAATAATTTCTTTTAGTACTTTCAAAGGGGTCATAAAACCAGAATTTGAAAATTCTGGTATATTACTTGCTTAGTAAATATTTGAGTCAATGTAAAATTATTATAGAAGTCCCTGGGAGGTGTAAATGGGTAGCATGCTTTGCTGCAAACCGAAAGGTTGGCAGTTGACGTCCACCCAGTGGTGCCTCAGAAGAAAGGCCTGATGATCTGCTTAAAAAAAAAAAAATCAGCCATTAAAAACCCTGTGGCTCACAGTTCTACTCTGACATACACAGAATTGCCATGAGTCAAAACAGACTTGATGACAACTGGTTAAAATGATAATTATTCAAAATAAAATACTGTTCACCTGTTGATGAAATCATGTGACCTTGAGATAAATTATGAAAAATTTAAAATCCATGCCAGAGTTTTAGTGTAAAGAAAGAGCTATATGTTGTATCATAATGAAAATTGAAGGAAGTTTAAAAATCATTTGGGTCCATTTTGAATTAAGATTTTAATGCTGTCTGCGCTAGATATAAATGGTATGCCAAAAATCATACCTCAACTATCATTTTCTTCAATAGATATTGAGTGCCTACTTTGTATAAAACTAAAAAGCCAATAATATATTCATTTACAGACTTGTGCTTTCTGTTTGGAATGTCATTATTTAGATTCTTATTAAAAGTACTGAAGTTTAGGAATGCTATACCGAAATATAAAATTTAACAGTTCGATTAGATGTTCATATTTGTCTCCGATATAGCAGTTTAGTCTTAGCTGGATGTGAATTGTAACTCCCTGTGCATTTTTTGAAGTACATTTAAAAATAGGACATGCTGATATCAAAGAAGGCATTACTGAATGAATTCATTTTTAACTTCTATTACAGAATTGTTATAAGTATGGCTTTTCCACTAAAATGCAAGATTTATTGCTTTCTGTTTTGGCAATACTGCCTTTGCTTAATCGTTAGTCTTTTTTTGTTTGTTTGTTTAAATGATTTTGTAACTATATAAATTCTATTGGTTGTGTTAAAAATTGAGGAAGAGTTTTATATTCTACAATAATATTTTTGTCCTACTCTTGAGTGAAATGACTCATTTTAACCTGGCTGTCAGGTGGTATGTGCTATGGCTGTCATTAAAATACTCTTTTGAGTAGAGAGTTTATGTCTGAAAAAGGAAAAAAAAAGAGAAATATGCACTATTCTGGTTACCTAGTGCTGCTCTGACAAGAAATATACTACAAATGGGATGGCCTTAATAAACAGGAATTTATTCTTATAATTTGGAGGCTTTAAGTCCAAGTTCAAAGTGCCAGGCTCTAGGGGCTGGGTGAAAGCCCCTCAACCTTGGGGAACAGCTCTGCCGCCTGCTCCCGGCCCACTGGAGCTAGAGGCATTTCTTCACTCAGACAGCTGCTGGCTGCTGAGGCTGAGAAACCCCAAGGTTGACAAGTAAAAAGGCACAGTCCCGATATTACCACACGGCAGGCCATTGACTCAAGTCCGTTATAAGTCCCAGGGTCGGCACAGCATAGCAGGCTGCTGAGCAATGACACGTCTACATGCGGGGTCCAAGCATGCCATAGGCTAGAGACCATTCTCAAAGCTTCTCCTTATATACGGGAAGCAGACCACATACCCAAAGGCAGCTTCAGCTGCTCATAGTAGATTCCACCATGGAGTTGATTACCAGTGTCATCATGGGGAATACTACATCTAGCTGCCCAGCCACTCAGCCAGGCCTTGCCAACAAACATAACCACCACATGCACTTAGAATAAGTGTTTCTTATCTGAAAGCTATGCTGTTCTTGAGATTATAAAATAGTTCTACAGAGCGATTTTCTTTTCACACAGCAGGGATTTCTGAAGGAATCAGTGCAAGCTGTGGTAAATGTTATATTTTGGGAAATGCACTATAGTTACTTATGCTATTGATTGTTTTTGGAGGTGTTAAAATGTCCTAAAATACTAATTTTGATGTAGTCTGTGTTGTTTGTTTCATTAAAGTTGAATCTAGAAGTCTTATGAGAACCTTGATGACCTGAGTATTGAGTAAGAGTTTATTGGATGGTATTGCTGTTTCGTTTGGTAATATAACTAAGTGTACACATTTTCTGTTCTAAGGCTGACGTCATGGGTCCTGAAGATATCTATAGCCTGTAAATGATAATGCTTTTCTAACCCAACATTTTTTCTTTTTTTTAAAATCAGAATACAACTGTGAGTAAACCTAAGTCCTCTAGCAGTGTTATGGGAAATCATGTATCAATCTAAACCAAAAACCAAACTCGATGCCGTTGAGTCGGGTCTGACTCATAGAGACCCTCCCTGGGTTTCTGAGGTGGTAATGCTATGGAAATAGATTGCCCAATTTTCCTTCTGAGGAGTGGTTGGTGGATTTGAACCGCCGGCCTTCTGGTTAGCAGTCAAATGCCTTGGGCACTATGCCACCAGGGCTCCCTGTATCAATCTAACGGAAGAATTTTTAAAAAAGTATTTTTCAGATCTCTTTGTGATGACCTTTACTTTTACTGCCTTCTCTCTTTTTTTTTTTTTTTAACCTTTTTATTATCAGTTGCAATTTTGTGTGAGGAAGAGTAGACTTTGCTTAGTAGTCTTTTAAGACTTGAAGACTTTAAGGCTTCTTGTAATTATAGTATGGGCCATTTAATAATTACTCTTGGACTTGTGTTATAGATTGACTATCAGTGAACTAATGTATTTTAATATGAAAACACATGGCAAGGTTTCTTTTTTTTTAGTAATACTGTGGAAAATACTACACGGGAAAAAGGATTCTTTGGATAGTGAAGAGAAAACGGCTTCCTACTTTTTCACAAAACATTAAACCAGAAAATGCTTTCACAATATGGTTAAGAGAATCCTTTGTTTGTGGTTTTGCCAGATTATGTAAAACTTGGCACGTGATGAACGCATACAGCTTTCTGCTTCTACATACGCAGATTTTCTGTTCTCTGCTTTGTCATTATGCAACGTTGGTTAATTTAATCTACCCTTAGAATTATTTATCAGCTGTAGCATCAGTTAGGTTTTCTTTTTCCCTAGCCTGTTTAAGGAAAATTCCTAAATTTGATCACTTTTTACTTTAAACAGAAATACCTGTTTTGAACTTGATCATTAGCCCATTCAGTTTTTGTTGTTAATCAGCAGAATTCCTTCTGTGGTATTAAATAGGAATTTTTTACTACAATTAGATTACATAAAGTATGTTTGCTTTTAGATCATTGATGTATAGTGAAGCTAACAGACGGGAGACATTTACCTCATGGCCTCATGTAGGCTATAGGTGGGCACAACCAGATCCCATGGCTCAAGCTGGATTTTATCATCAGGTAAAAAAGAATATAAAAAATATTTTTTTAGTATGCCTTTGTGGGCTTGAATAAAATCAACATTTTAATACTTTTTCAATCATTTATATTATTTTATGGAACTTGACTTTGTTGTTTGTATATATGTGTGTTTCGTTTTGCTCTGATCCTATTCCTTTGGTTATAATACTTACTGGCAAGTTCCTATGTTTGTGTAGTAAAAGGGAAAATAAATTTGTTAGAAAGTAGATACTACTTAATTATTTAATGTTTATGTTGTTGTTGTTATGTGCTATGGAGTTGGTCCTGACTCATAACGACCCCTCCTTGGGTTTCCGACCCCTCCTTGGGTTTCTGAGGTGGTATCACTATGGAGGTAGATTGCCCAACCTTCTTGCCAAGGAGTGGCTGGTGAGTTTGAACCACTAGCCTTGGGTGTGGCAGATTACTGCCTGAGGCCTGAGGCCATCCCCTAGGGCCTTGTAAAGTATAGTCTCTGGGTTTTGTTACTTTCAGGTTTTGACCTCTGCATTTGTAAGAAAGTAGTAGATGTTTAAATAATTCAAATAAAAGCAACATTTAGCAGTTGCTCTTGAGATTTTAATTTTAGTTGGAATATGGGACTCTTACATGTTGGAAGAGGAACCTTGGTGACACAAAAAGTTAAGCACTTGGTTGCTAACTGAAAGGTTGGTGGTTTGAACCCATCTAGCACGTTCATGGATGAAAGATGATCTAGTTCTCTAAAGATTACAGCCAAGAAAACCGTATGGGGCAGTTTTAGTCTGTCACAGGAGGTTGCTTTGAGTTGAAAATGTGTTGACAGCATTCAAGTGGTTCAGTGCAATATAATACGTATGTATTGTGGAATTGGTTATGAAATTACATAGAAAGTGGAAGAATTGGCCAAGGAAAATTGTCATAGTTTTATATAGGAAAAGTGAAAGATGTATATAATAAAAGGATTGGTGTGCCACCAAGAATGAGAATGGAGAGCTTCATGAATTGGAGGTAAGTGAAAAAGGTGAGGTTAAATAGGCTTAAAACAATAATTCATAGAAACTTCAACTGAGTAGTACAGACTGGCTTACCACTGTTTTACCACTGGTAAAGAATGTAAGAAATCTAATCCTTGTATGTCACTTTAAAGGAGCTGGGTGGCAGTGGTTAAGTCTTGGTTGCTAACCCAAAGGTTGTTAATTTGAACCCACCAGCAGCTCTGCAGGAAAAAAGACTTGAAGATCTGCTCCTATAAAGATTATATCCTAGGAAACTGCCTATAGAGCAGTTGTTTGTCATATAGGGTCACTGTGAGCTGATTCAACGGCACAACGGCATATGAAAGTTTATATAAAGCAAGTTCAATTAACTTTAGAATTAAGTATATTGAAGTTACTATCATAAATAATCTGAAGAGTGATTACTGCTTAGTTGTCTTGAAGTGTTCTCAATATCTTAACTAAATTTAAATCGGAATATCCTGCATATTTGGGTATTTTGCTTGAAGTTTGTCATTTTTCCAGTTAAAGGTAGAAAAATTTGGTGATTGGCTAATGTTAGAATCACTGAAATTATAGTTCTAAATTAAGGAGTGAATGTGAACCATTCTTCCCAATGGTTTATCTTTTCTTTAATTTGTTTTTATTTACTGAAAGAATCTTTGTTAAGTGATGGCCTGATATTTTTTTTTTCTGTTTAGTCATTGTGCTTTGTATTCCATCTTTGTAAAGAGATCAAATCATATGTTTCCTGGATCTCTTGCCTGTGTTAGGGGCTTCTTGTTTTTAATTTTCTAAAATTGATGATAAATTCACATCTATAGAGTAAGTGCTAAAAAGTATTAACATTAGTTTTTAGGGGCATGTGAGCTCTGGTAGCACAGTGCCTAAGGTATTTGACTGCTAACCAGAAGGTTGGCAGTTCAACCCCACCAGCTATTCTGTGAAATGAAGATGGAGCAGTCTACTTCTGTAAGGAGAAACGCAGTGGGAGTCTCTATGAGTCGGAATTGACTTGATGGCAGTAGTTTGTTTTTTGGTTTTGGTTTTCTCACACACACACACACACACACACACACACACACACACCCCTCACCCATCCATTTCACTCAAGTCGATTCCAACTCATAGTGACTGTAGGATGGAGTAGAATTGCTCCATTGGATTTTCAAGGCTGTAAATCCTTACAGAAACGGACTGCCACATCTTTTTCAGCGGAGCAGCTGGTGGATTTGAACTGCCCATCATTCAGTTAGCAGACAATCACTTAACCATAGTGCCAGTATTCTCTCTGTTTCTAGTGCTTGTTCCTTGTGATTTAAAGTGTATCATATTAATTAGGCTTATTAGTTTTTTTTTATCCTTTTTTCTTGTTCTTTCTTGTGTAGTTTTATTACGTGGGAGTCAGTTTTTAGTAATAAATTTGTTCCCCTTCGTTTTTTTAACTATATTTAGAATATGGTAGTGCAATTAGAAGATGCCAGTTCAGGGTTTGTGTGTGCCTGAATGTTTGATTTAGTGGTCATTTTCTGATTAAACAAAATTTTTCAAATGAGAAGTCAATTCATAAGCATCTGAAGTTCCAGTGTCCTGTTGAAACCTCGGTATAGAAATTTATAAACTTTTTAAAAAAGAGTTTTGTTGAAGATCTGTTTTACTGTTGATTAACCATTTTTTGTCTTCTTTCTTTATAATTTTGCAGCCTGCTTCATCTGGAGATGATAGAGCCATGTGTTTTACTTGTAGTGTATGTCTTGTTTGTTGGGAACCTACTGATGAACCTTGGTGAGTCTTGCTTTTTTCTGGGTATAGTAGTATAAGTTAGTTCTGTAAATTTTTTCCCAAATTTTACTAGATATAAGACTATTCTTTTTTTGCCACCTGTATTTCTGTCTTTGCCCTAAATTAAGAAAATAATGCTTACTGTACTCTGTCACTTGCTATACAATGTCTCTAAGGGCTGTGGCATTCTGAAATCTGTACATGAGACATATCAAAGAATATAACCAGGTTCTGACTGCAAACCAGAAGCTATGTAAAATGAACTCAGGCATGACTAACATCAGCAGTTTACTATTAAGGGAAGGCTGTCCAAAGGGAAGTCCCCGGAGGAAGGCCTTCTGATTTACATTTCTACTTTTGAAGTAATTTTAGGGGTCAGTGGTGCCTTTGAATTTTACTGTGTGAAATTTTAGAACTTGGTTAGACGTTAGAGATTATATATCAGAATCTCATTTTTATAGGTAAATACTATGAGCACTGTTAATATAATAATAATGGCAAATATATAATATTTTATACCAGATAACATTCTAAGCACTTTATATAGTTTAACTCATTTAATTCTCACATCAACCTGGTAAGATAGTATTATCATCTTTGTTTTGTAGGAGGAGACTGAGAAAGTTTTCCCATTTAATCCTTACTGTTACCCTGTGAGATAGGAATTAATCAATCTAGTTTTAGGATGAAAACAGTAACATGTTCTAAAGAACACACGGCTAGTGTGTGATGGAGCCAGGATTTGAATCCTAGCAGTATGTTTGTCTTTAGGATTTGTTCTCTTACCCACTATACTGTGGTAAACCCATCCTACCACTCTACTCTTCACATCATTCCATATTGCTGCTGCTTGTCACCATGTGATATCTATGATTATATTAGTTTCTCTTTAGTACTTGGAAATAAATAGAAAAAGTAGAGTAAACATTTGTTATATAGATTTACAGGTATCTTTGCTATTGGAGAAGAGCAGTTAAAAATCAGTTTAAAAAATAATTTGTTTTTAACACTGTCAGTAGGTAGAGACAAGTTGATTTGGGCCAAACTCACTACCATTGAGTCACATCTGACTCACAGACACCTCCTTGGGCTTGTGAGGTGGTATACTGCAGAAGTAGATTGCCCAACCTTCCTTTTGAGGAGTGGCTGGCGTTTGAACTGCCAGCCTTGTTCTGGTTAGCAGTCAAAATGCGTTAAGCACTGAATCCTTTAAATTCAAATAATTGTTTTAAAAAAAGATGTTGGAGTTGTATTTTCATGTATGACTTCATGACATTTTTGTTTGATAATCTTTTCCTTCCTTAATCTGTGTAAAGGTCTGAACATGAGAGACATTCCCCAAACTGCCCATTTGTGAAAGGCGAGCACACACAGAATGTGCCATTGTCAGTGACTCTTGCAACAAGTCCTGCACAGTTTCCTTGTACAGATGGAACTGACAGAATATCTTGCTTTGGGTCGGGGAGTTGCCCTCATTTTCTAGCTGCTGCAACTAAAAGAGGAAAGATCTGCATATGGGATGTTTCCAAACTTATGAAGGTATAATTTAATTTTGAAGTAACAAATTCATTGTTTTAAAAAAATTAGTTATACACTTAGACCTTCTATTTGTTTAGGTGCACTTAAAGTTTGAAATTAATGCATATGATCCAGTAATTGTACAACAGCTCATCCTATCAGGAGAACCAAGCTCAGGAGTTGATTCAAGGAGACCAACTTTGGCATGGCTGGAAGACTCCTCTAGTTGCTCAGATATACCAAAATTGGAAGGAGATAGGTACGTAAATTTGTTTTAGTAATATTTATAAAAACCTCTTCTTTTTCTGTATTTTATATTTTCATAGTTTAATTAACGTGGAGAAATATAATTACGTTAAGATACTAGAGAAGCGTTTGCTTAGATATCTGAAGGAGCTGTGTGATCCTTGAAGAAAAATTTTCATTCAGAAATGCCATATTCTGTAAAATACACTTAAAAAAAAAGACAAAGACCAAACTTTATTTTTTATCTCAGTCTTTGCCAATTGGAGATCATGGCCGCTTGAAAAAATAAAGTCTAAACAATGAAATGAAATCCTTGGATTAGATTTGTAATTCCACCTCCTTTTAATTCTTTTCATGAGCTTTACAAAGCATTTGAGCCAAATGATTTTGATTCCTTTTTTCATTAGCACCTCATATTACGGAAATGTTAATGAGTAGTGAAATGGTTTGAGGTTAGACAAAAAGATCTGATTGTTTAAACAGTTTATCAGTAGACAGCAGTGGGTTGAGGCATGATTATTGCTGTGAAACATTTTGGTGGTGGTCTTGTTTATTGTTGTTAAGTGCCGTCCAGTCGTTTCCGACTCACAGCGACCCCATGCACAGCAGAACAAAACACTGCCCTATCCCACGCCGGCCCCACAATCCCTGCTATACTTGAGCTCATCATCGCAGCCACCGTATCAATCCATCTCATTGAAGGCCTCCCCCTCTTTCGTCGACCCTCCACCCTACCAAGCATGACATCTTTCTCCAGGGAATGGTCCCTCCTTACAACATGACCAAAATAGGTGAGACGAAGTCTGGCCATTCTTGCTTCCAAGGAGCATTCTGGCTGCACTTCCTCCAGGACAGATCTGTTAGTTCTTTTAGCAGTCCATGGTACTTTCAGCATTCTTCGCCAGCACCACAACTCAAAAGCATCAACTCTTCTTCGATCTTCCTTATTCATTGTCCAGCTCTCACATGCATACGAGGTGATTGGAAATATCATGGCTTGTGTCAGGCTCACCTTAGTCCTCAAGGAGACATCCTTGCTCCTCAGCACTTGAAACAGTTCCTTCGCAGTTGACTTTCCCAGTGTTACTTTGCTATTCATAAGGTTTTCCCTGGCCAATTCTTTCATAAGTGGATGGCCTCTTCCTTCTTCCTCGTCTGTCTCAGTCTATAAGCTGGGCTGTTACCTGTGCACCAGGTGCATCTCTCTGGGTTTTAAACACCAGAGGCTCAGCCTCCAAAACTCACGTCTATATGTCACCACAGTAGGACAAACCGACAGACAAGTTTGTCCTGCTGCTGGAGACCTCTCGTGTCACCCCCACCTGGCTGACTGTTCCTCTGTCTGGCTTCCTGGCTTTTAATCCCCTTTCTCCTGCTCTTCCGGCCTGCTACTCTGGCGTCCCTGCGTTGTCTCTCCTCACCTGTAAGCCTGGGGCTCAAGGCTTTTATCCCCTTCGCTGCTCTTCCGGCCTGCTACTCTGGCGTCCCTGCGTTGTCTCTCCTCACTTGTAAGCCTGGGGCTCAAGGCTTTTATCCCCTTCCCTGCTCTTCCGGCCTGCTACTCTGGCGTCCCTGCGTTGTCTATCCTCCTATATCCTATAATTGTGGATTCTCCTGCATTTAGTGTCTCTGACAGGTTCTTGATTTCTGTGGCTGTGTGTGATCTCTCTTGGGTTAGGAGAGTCAAAGTATAATATCTGTTTCACCCACTCCTTGCCTTCTAAGGAGCTTTGCAGTTGTAACTTTGCAGGAGCCCTGGTGGCCTGGTGGTTAAAGGCTCGAATAACATTAGTAATATTAACAAGTAGGCAGAATGAAGGGATTCTTAAACCACATGGCTTGAGTTAAGCAGCAGCAGCTACCAGCTTTAAGATTCTGAAGGTAACAGTGTGAAATGGAACCTATTTAACTGTGATCAGATGTTGTGATATACTAAGGATATCTGCAGTTTCACTTACAGGAGCTTCTTAATGTTATTGGTATGTGTTTGGTGTTACGTGATGGTGATTTACCTTTTTCCTGCACGCACAACTTCTATTAGGAAGTAATGCACAATTTCACTAAAGAAAATAATTTCATTAATGGAATTAATAGTGTTTTTTTAACGAAATACATCATATGAATTAGGAAGTCCACTTCTGTCTAGTTCTTCTTGGTAGTAGTGGAAATCAGAGGTAAATAAGTGAATGTAGGCTGACCTTTGAAACAGACTTAAATAAAGCTTCGTGTCTTAGTTAATACAAATCTCTGTGAGCACTTAATGGGAGAGCACTGGCCCATTATTGTCTGAGTTTTTTTTAAATACATTTGCCAAAAGGATTGGAAACTAAGTGTGCTTGATTTCTGGTTTTCTTAGAAAATTAACAAGAGATAATGAAATTGGTTATGGATTTTTTTGGTTTCAGGATAAAAATTAAATCATGATATACTTTTAAGATACACAAATACACCCTGCTAGATAAACACATATCCATCCAGTGTTAGTGGTGGACAAGATATTATGTGGAGAAGGGTGGTGGAGTTGAGATATAAATCCCTCTCTGATTGCTTAAAAGAGATTTAAAATCTACCTAGGACCCTTATTCCCCCCCCAAAACATGTCAAATAAATCATGCAGAAAGATTGCCCTAAGTTGGAGTAGCAAAATGAAACTGAAGAGGTGGAAGTGCCTCCCAATGTCTAGTACCCCCTTGCCCTCCCACTCCCTAGGAGTCCTGTGGGATTGATAGTGAGTGTAATGAGCCAGACTACTGACTTTATTTGCCACAAAACAAATTTATTTAGTTTTGAGATATGAGAATTTCATAGCATGAAGATGAGTTTATTAACTGGAGAATTAAAGCTTAGCCAGGAAGTTTAAAGTAATTAGCAGTATAGTTTGCTTAGGAACGGTTTTCACCCATTTCTACTTAGATGGCAACATTTGTCATTGTTCTGAATTTAATCAAGAAGGAACTTTTTTGGGGGAACATACATAATTTTAGCAGATTAACATTTTCTAGATGCCTCATTTATATATCATTTGTATATCTTACAAAATTGGAAAAAATACCTGATTTTAACTTTGAAGTTGTTTGTGGTATAGGTATAGCAAAAGTGAAATATCCTGTGATACTATTATCTTTAATAAAAATATAAAATCTTCACTAAACATTTTTAATTTGCCAATAAAATCTTGGTTCTTTTACTTGTTTACTACTTTTGTAAAAGGGTGTAGATTATGTAAAAGGGTTTAGTAAATCTAGTGCCTGTTAGGGAGCTCTGGTGGCATAGTGCCTAAGGCATTTGACTGCTAACCAGAAGGCTGGCGGTTCAAACCTACCAGCCACTCCTGGGAAGGAAGATCTGGCAATCTACTTCCATAGAAATGCCACCTCAAAAACCCAAGGAGGTGTTGCTTTGAGTCGGATCTGACTTGATGGCAGTGAGTTTGGTTGGTTTTTTTAGTGCCTGTTACGTAAATAGTGCTTGCTTTTTTATAAAACATTGGAAAAGACAGAGAAGTAAACTGATGAAACATACAGAGCATCCGTGGTTATATCATCCAGTTATGTTAACATTGATATGTATTCTAGTTTTTTTTAACTTGTGATCTTGTATTATTTAGGTATAATTTACATACCATAAAATACACTTTTTAAGTGTATATAGTCTAATGATTTTTATGCACATGATTTTACCACTTAATAATATATGAGAATTTTTTATGTCATAAAATATTTTTAAATGGATTATTTTTGAAAACCTTCAGAAAAACTTTCTGTGCTGATTAAGGTGATAATGTCACAGCCATCTTTGTAACTTCATTTCAAGACACCTGAATTAATTCTTTAAAATACACTACTTTATTTTACCTTTTATCTCAATATTTCTTGGTACTTCATGTTAATTTTTCTTAATGTAAAAGCCCATTTGTACCTGTTGTGTTTTCTTGGTTTAGAGTTCTCCATTCTGGATAATTTCCAATTAATTAATATTTCCTCTTGGTCTATAGTTTTCCATAAGTCTTAGTATTTATTTACCTTTATGAAGTATTATGGTATGTTTGATATACCAATGCCGTGAACAGTGTGTGTTTGAATACCTTGCAGCTCATTAGTAGATGATATTAAACTTTTTTGCATTCTTTTCACTATTTTCAATTAGAGCACCAAATTGGTTTTTGGGTAATATTATGCCTTGAAAAAACCCAAACTACAGAAACTTGTTAATAACATCTAAATGAAATTTTTCCCAAAAAACATTTTAAATGTTGGCTTGGCATGTAGTGTCTTAAAAATTATATAATATATAAAATAGCATTATAAATGCTTGTGCATTTCAGATGTAAGTATAGTATCTTCTTTCAAAAGGAGGAGAAGTGCTTTTCTGTAGATTCCATTTTTTATTTTTGTATTTGAGGTTACCACAATTGAAAAATGTTTATAGACATGCTGGTTATTAGAGTATACACAGAGAAAATATACTGTTAGAGTGGTCTGTAATCCTATCTTTTTTCTTGTCTGCTAACAGTGAAGGGAATGAGAACAAAGGTGGATGCAAAGAGGGAGGATGGTGATGTCTTGGCCACCTGATTGAAGAGCACATGAGGGACTATTGTCTTAACTCATAACTTGTGGGTTGTAATAGTTTTTCTGCATGCCAAGTTCTTAATAGCCTTTTAAAACAAACAAACCAAAAAGTAAAACAGCAATGTGTATATAACACACATGCTTATATAAATACATACATAGCTATTAGTTCAAAAATTTGAGGACTAGTTTATGCTTGATTTTATTAGCTACCTGCTCTCTTTTATCTTTTTAATTACTCACACTATCCCTAGTCACACTTAGCAGTCTTTGAATTCCTGTAAATGTCATTATAGATTCTTAGAAGTTTCTGTACCCTGTTTGAGGCAGACGTTTATTTTACGATTCAAGGTGATTCATTATCAACATTGTTAATTATTCTGACCCTGAACTGGTAATTAGCCCTCTCTTAAACTAGTTTTAGTAGTTTTGCCTGGTGCTTATGTTTGAGATACTTAGCAATGTTTGTAGTAACTATGTCCTTTTCTTTTACTGTCTTGTAGTAGGTATACATTAGGGGAAAAAAAAAACCAATTATTTGTTACTTTGTCTTTTGATTTAAGTGATGACTTACTGGAGGATTCAGACAGTGAAGAGCATTCCAGATCAGATTCTGTGACAGGTATGTAAAAGGTTAGATAATATATTTTAAGTTCTTGGATTTATACAGTTTTAGGTAAGGCACTGGCTTCTTTCCAACTACATACTAGATTACTAGAGTCCCTGGGTGGTGCAAACAGTTAACACTTGGCTGCTAAGTGAAAATTTGGATGTTGAGTCCACCTGAGGTTCTTGGAAGAAATGCCTGGTGATCTGTTTCCGAAAAATTAGCCATTGAAAACCCTGTGGAGCACAGTTCTATTCTGAGACACATGGGATTGCCGTGAGTTGAAGTCGATGTGATGGCAACTGATTCTGATTATTTAATCAAGACTAAATTAGCACTTCATTTGAAATTTCTCAATTAATATAAAATAACAACTTAATTCTAGATTTCTTAGGCAATATAAACTCTAAATTTTCATTAACAAACACCAAAAACTGAGTATTGTATATCAGAGTTCTTGGATTAATTGTATATTTGTAGTGTTCCATACTTAGGTGGAACTCATTTGAAGCAAAAGAATTAAAATTGCATTTATGCTAAATCTTTGTTGTAGATGTCAGGAAGTTGATATTAAGCTCTTTAAAATGTGCTTTGTTTATTTGCATAATGTAGTGTGTTTAATGGAAGTAATTTATATTAAGGCTCTTTATTCTCAAAAGAAAGTAAATGATGGAGGAAAAATTTTAAAGTATAAAATCTTAAATATTCAGCCATCAAGTAAATGCTTCCTTATTTATTTATGAAATGTTAAGGCAAAGGAGGATGTGATATACTTAAGTGTAGTTATTTTATAGGGAAAGCTAATAATGCATATTAAAAGTTTTACTGTGTGAGAATTCAGATCCTACCTCTGTCACTTAACTATATTCTGGTTTTATATCCTAATGTTTAAAATGGTGAAATGTCATCTGTTATTTAGAAATTTAGAGATTTAATGAGATAGATACATGTAAAGCATCATGCCCAATACCTGAGAAGTAGTCAGTATTTTTAAAAATAGCTGTTTAATTAAATTGTGGCTTCTTCTTTCCCTTTTTTTTTAAATCAAATGTCATATATTAAAGTTATAGATAACTTATTAGGTCTCTTTGGAGGAGTCATGGTGTAAAATTGGCATGGTGTCAGACCTTGTCTCATTTCAGGAGGAGGAGAGAGAATCAAGATCAACAATAGCTCAAAGCTGGTTCTTATGAGTTGGAGGTCAGACATCCCTCTGCTGGGAGCACAACACATCCTTGACAGTAGTAAAGTCACCCCTCCAACCTTTAAGTTTGGTTTCCTTTACGCCTGGCAGGATGGCAGAACTGACCAATTCCCTACAAGGGTTCCATGTACCTTATTTGCACTAGTAAAACTGTCCAGTCCTCTTGGTGGCCACAAGCACCTTATTTGCACAGTCCCATTCAATCATTTTGTTGGACTTACGAGACCATTGCTAGAAGTGCCATGTTAAAACAGTTCACTGTACTGCACCTGGTTTTGTGTGGTACAATATCTGAAGTTATAGTTAGTATAGAGTAGTAAGTGCTCTCTGATATCTAATGTCATTGAATTGTTTTTAGGGACACTAAGTAGAACATTGGGAACTCTGGTAGCTTAGTGCCTAAAGCACTTGACTGCTGACTAGAAGTCTGGTGGTTCAAACCTACCAGCCACTCCTGGGAAGGAAGATGGGGTAATCTACTTCCATAGTGATACTGCCTCAGAAACCCAAGGAGGGGTCGCTATGAGTCAGGTCTGACTCGACGGCACATAACGACAACAAAGTAGAACATTAGGCTGATTTTGGATTTAACACCACCTGTCTGTTGAAGGTGTTCTTAGCAAAGCAGGAAAATGCCTTGACTAATCTATTAATCTGATTAGCTCCAAAAACATAAATAATTGATTACTTTTTTTAAATTTCAGTTTTTAGTCTTTCCCCTGTTGCCCTTTTTGCAAAAAAAAAAAAAAAAAAAAGGCTTGCAGTTTCTTAATTTGATAAAGGGTAATAAACTGTTCACTGGTGAGCTGGGTGGACCTTGAACTCTTCTACTAAATAATTCCTTCATCTTTTGTCAAATCATTCAAATTTCTGGGCTTCAGTTTTTCCTTTATAAATTGAAGCTTGAATTAAATCCTCCTTTAAATTCCTTTTTCTGCTCTTCAGTTATTTGATTTTAAGGATAACGTCTTCTATGTATGCTATATCTTTGTTCTTTTCTCTGGATCTCATAATCTTAGCAAGTATTTTTATAATTACAATGGCTGTCCTTGGTGTTTATTTCCTTAACACTTTTCTACTACCTATTTCATGTATGCTCTGTTTTGGTCTTCTATACTTCCTTTAGCCACTCTGCTTCTGTTCACTTCCTAAAACCCAAAACCAAATCTACTGGCATCAAGTTGATTCTGTCTCGTAGCACCCCTATAGGACAGAGGAGAACTGCCCCATAGGGTTTAACCAAAAAACCAAACCAAACTCACTGCCATTGAATTGATTGAACTCATAGTGACCCCTTCTTGGGTTTCCGAGGCTTTATCTCTATGAAAGTAGATTGCCAAATCATCTTCCGAGGAGTGGCTGGTGGGTTTGAACCGCCAGCCTTCTGGTTAGCAGTCAAATGCCATAGGCATTACGCCACCAGAGCTCCCCATGGGGTTTACAAGGCTGTAAGTCATTATGGAAGCAGACTGCCTCATTTTTCTCCTGTGGAGTGGCTGGTAGTTTCGAACTGCCACATTTTTAGTAGTAGCTAAATGCTTTGACCATCATGCCACCAGAGCTCCTGTTTACTTCTTAGTATCTAGAAAATTTCCATACATTTTTATTGACCCTGTATGTGGTACCTCATTTGAGGGTGGATTATTATCCTTATGGAGGATTAAAAGGTAGTTATAATAGACAAAAAAGTACTTCCAGTTCAAATTTTTAATTGCCTTATTTGAGGATTTGTAAGTAGCTCATTCATTTATAATGTAATACATCATCTAAACTATTTCTGTTACTTTAGAAGACTATTATTGATGAGTTTCTGGACGTTTGTGCAGTAGCTATGTATATCTGATATTAATGGAATATATTTTATCTTCTTGGAAGTATCCAAGAAGACATAGGTGCTGTTTCAAAATTTTTAGCAACTTCAGGTGATTCTCATAAAGTTGAATAATATGGTCTGAAGAATTATAGAATCTTTTTTTTAATTTCAGAAATTTCAGTGGAGATTAAGAGATTTTTTAGTCTTGTTTTTCAGTTAATAATTATACCTTTTGAAAAGGTCTAGATGATGTCAGGGAGAACAGTTTGAGTTTTGGACCAAAAATCAGAATTAAGATGTATTGCTTCTTTGGAGAAGTGAGAAGAATGGAGGAGATTGAACAAAGATTAGCACTGAAATTTGATAGGGTTTTGAAAAACTCCCTAGACAAAACCTAATTGCTCAGGAAGTTTGGCTGGCAGAAGTTCTGGAATTGACACTACCTAAACAAGTAGAATTGAGGGAAGTTTCCCAAAGTGATTATCTGAGAAATGACTGCATGGTGTTGGTTGGTATGCCATGTAAGAAGTTATTTTGGGGCCCAGTGGTTTTGAGAAACTGAGATAATTAAAGATAACAGGTTTCCTTCCTATGGGATTTGACAAACTCAATAATGTGCTCTGCCAGTCTTCTAAAGTAGAATGTATAATTCATGCTATTTCCTGGATATTGATTAAGTAGATAATTGAAAGAAGTAGAGTAATAAATGTGACTTTGTTATATTTTCCTTTTTAAGGAACCATCTTATCCCAGATGCCATTTATTTTGACTGTTGTCTTAAATGTGTGTTAATATAGGCAAATTTTAGCCTTACTGTATATTAATATATAGACTAAAATTAGTATACTCAAACCAAACTCACTGCCATCGAGTCAGTTCTGACTCATAGCAACCCCCATTGGATTTCGGAGGCTTTAAGTCTTCATGGAAGTAGATTGCTCCGTTCCATTGAGCAGCTGGTAAATTTTAAACCACTGACCTTCTGGCTAGCAGCCAAATGCGTTACCCATTATGGTGCCAGAGTGCCTTAAAATTAACATCTAGACTAAAATTGCTTTTTCTTGCAAACAGAACATTTTAAAAAATCATTTGAGTTTTGTCAGTTTTTGTTATTTGTATTGTGCTTTAGGTCCAGGTTTACAAAGCAGAGTTTGTTTTATATTCAGTATTTCGTGTACATTTGGTTTCACTCCCCAGTTATCCCCAACCCTAACCCACTCTCCTCCCCTCCCTTCCCAGTAACCCCTCCACCCGCCATGCCCCTCATAGTTATGTTCCTGTGTTCTGCATTTCCTCCATATGTATGCTGCTCCCCTAGTGCCCTGTGGTTGATTATTTCAAGGGATGCATCTCCATAGAGTATGTGGGTGCATCACTCTGGGTTGAGTGGTCTGTGTGTACATCTTATTTACTACTGGGCTAAGAGCCAGCCCCTGGGAGTGAGTTTTATTCCAGGCCCGAAGCGTATCCCAGGGCCATAGTATTGGGGGTCCCACCAGACACCATTCAACCAGTAGTTCTGATCCTTACTGTGGTTCTGGATTTTGTTCCACATTTTCCCTCTCACTCTATCCATGATCTCCAGTTTTGATCCTTTGCCAAGTGGTTAGCATTGGTGCTTTTGCTATGTGCCGTCCAGTCAGACCTGACTCATAGCAACCCTCCTTGGGTTTCCGAGGCGGTATCACTATGGAAGTAGATTGCCCAACTTTGGCATTGGTAGCCAGGCACCATCTAGTTCTTCTGGTCTCGAGGTCCATCATATCCTAGGGCTGATTGCTTCCAAATGTCCTTGGTGGGTTTTTTTTTTTTTTTCCTTCACTCTTCTTTGCTTCTGACTTTAGGAGACCGTTAGCTACATCTTAAATGGCTGCTTGAAAGCTTTTAAGAGCCCTGTTGCTACTTACCAGTGTAGGTTGTGGAACAAGATTTTTATGTATTATATTGTGCCAGTTGAGTCTGGTTTTCCCCAATACCATGGTCCTGAGATGGTAGATCCATTGGATCTCTCTCCCACAGTGTCTGGCAGAATTTGTCAGTTGAGTCTAGTAAATAGATGAGCATCCTGAGGGTTATTGCAGAGTACTACATATTATTAAACTATTTCACTATCAGCCTTCAATTTCCAATCTAAATTAGTGAAGTAAAGAAAATATACATAAATATATAACAATTAAAAGGCTGCACGTGGCATAGCCTAATGAGTGTTTAAATAAATGAACAGCTTCATTGGTACAATTAAGTTGTTGAGTTTATTATTATAACTTTCTTTTGCTTAGTTAGAAGTTGTTTCAGTTTTAGAGGCTAGTAATAATCTTATGTGAAATGAGATTATCACTAGATAAGGGAAATTCTAGGTGAAACAGTGACCATGCTGAAGACATCATGAATAAAATAGTTAACCAAAATGGTGTAGCAGAGCTTTAAGTATACCTTAAATGTTTGCTGTTCCGTGAACCTCTGTTGTTCATTCCTTTACTTAGACAGTTGTCAAACCTTGAATTATATTTCTTTTACTCTTCTGTGTTCTTCCTATTTAAAATTTTAAAGCTGTTCTATTCTTATTTCTACAGATTTCTGAGAGCAGTCTTGACGTAATTGTTGTTAATAATGTTGTAGTCTGTGCTTTTTAGAAAAAAATGGTCGAAAGAGATTGTATTTTAGTCCGGTATCCAGAGATTATGCTTGAAGGTTGACTGACACTTGTTGCAGGATTTTGTGTAGACAGAGGTAATGTTTAGATGGTTGAGACTGAGAGATATCTTTTGTAGTAATTGTAATGAGACAGCATGAAGAGAAGGTCACAAAGGATGATGTAATTGTTTGATTTTAAGCAAACTGAGAGGAATGTTGAACTAAAAATTAGAAGATGATACAGAAGAAATTTGTATTTCATTTTAAAATGGTGTTTTAAGTTGGGAACTTTTGATTGCGAGTTATTTTTTCTATGCTCTGATTAGAATTAAATTGCATACAATGACAATCAACTGATAGCTATCACAGTGAGGTGTAGGAGGGAGAAGATGGTGCTGTGACACCTAAATGACTGAAGAGAAGGAATTAAGATTAGAATTATTTTTTGTGGATAATCTGGAGGGTGTATAATTGATCAACACCTGTATAATATTGGGTATCTTTGATTTAGAGTTGGGGAACAGGAAATCCTATTAATTTACATAGTAAAATGATGAACAAATATTATCTTTTCTTCCTTCTTAAGCCTTTTTACTCAAATTTTAAAAGTAGGATTTTGCTTACACATTTTCAGGAGAATATATTCTGAATTGAAAATGATTTAAGCTTCTTAAATACTACAGTTTTTTCTGAGTGGGGTTATTTCAGATTTGGTTGAGTTTCCTTAAAATTACTTTAAATTTCTCCATTTTTGTAAACATTATGTACTAACTGGGTGAGTAAAAAAAATAATGAGAACATTAAGCCAAAGGTTTTGATTGATATTGACAAGGCTATCTCTAAGGAATGTTATTCCTTTTCTAAGGGCATACATCACAGAAGGAAGCCATGGAAGTGAGTCTTGATATAACAGCGCTCAGCATTCTCCAGCAGCCAGAAAAACTTCAGTGGGAGATTGTTGCAAATGTACTTGAAGATACTGTTAAGGATCTTGAAGAACTTGGGGCAAATCCTTGCTTAACAAACTGTAAGACTGAAAAGACGAAGGAAAAGCACCAGGAACAACACAACATTCCCTTTCCCTGTTTATTAGCTGGAGGTTTATTAACATATAAATCTCCCGCTACCTCTCCCATTAGTAGTAATTCTCACAGGTCACTGGATGTTTTAAGCAGAACTCAGGGTGAAAGTATATCTGAACAAGGGTCAACTGACAATGAATCCTGTACAAATTCAGAACTAAATTCTCCCCTGGTAAGGAGAACTTTACCCATTTTATTGCTTTATAGCATCAAGGAATCTGATGAGAAAGCAGGAAAAATCTTTTCACAGATGAACAGTATTATGAGTAAAAGTTTGCATGATGATGGCTTTACGGTGCCACAGATTATTGAAATGGAGCTGGATAGTCAGGAGCAGTTGTTGCTGCAGGATCCTCCTGTGACTTACATTCAGCAGTTTGCAGATGCAGCAGCCAACCTTACCTCTCCAGATTCTGACAAGTGGAACTCTGTGTTTCCCAAGCCTGGGACTCTGGTTCAGTGCTTGAGGCTGCCAAAGTTTGCAGAGGAGGAGAATCTTTGTATAGACTCAATCACTCCTTGTGCTGATGGAATTCATTTGTTGGTAGGACTACGGACGTGCCCCGTTGAATCCATGAGTGCAATAAATCAAGTAGAGGCCTTGAATAACTTAAACAAATTAAACTCTGCTCTATGTAATAGACGGAAAGGTGAGCTGGAATCAAATCTTGCTGTAGTGAATGGTGCAAATATTGGTGTAATCCAACATGAATCACCAGCAGATGTACAGACTCCTTTAATAATTCAGCCTGAGCAGAGGAATGTTAGTGGTGGATATTTAGTACTTTATAAAATGAATTATGCCACTCGGATAGTGACTTTAGAAGAGGAGCCAATAAAAATACAACATATCAAAGATCCCCAGGACACAATTACCTCGCTCATTTTGCTTCCACCAGATATATTGGATAATCGAGAGGATGACTGTGAGGAACCTGTTGAGGAAATGCAGTTAACCTCAAAGATTGGCACTGAGAGAGAAAAAAAGTCTGACATTTCTACCCTTGGACACCTGGTAATAACCACTCAGGGAGGATATGTAAAAATATTAGATCTTTCAAACTTTGAAATTTTGGCCAAAGTAGAACCTCCCAAAAAGGAGGGCACTGAGGAACAGGACACGTTTGTTTCTGTCATTTACTGCTCGGGGACAGACAGGCTGTGTGCATGCACCAAAGGTAAGCTGGGTGTTTGATTTGATTCCTCTACAAATTTTCAAAAGATGGCAAATGATTAAATCAACATACATGGCACTCATTTATATACATACCTAGTATGAATTTCAGATCCATGTAGATGGAGAGAATTGATTTTTTTTTCATGAGATGGTGAATCTTTGTACTGTTTTAACTGTTGCTTAGAAACACTTTTCTGCTGCCTCAGGTTAGGATTCTAATTGTAAATAAGTTAACAAGTCTCTCAGAAAATCTCTGCTTTGATCTCAAGAAAATAAGTTTTCCCTGCTGTCTTTTAGCAGAGTGTTTCTGTGAAACCTTCTATAAGCTGAGCTGGTGTAAAGCGAAGAATAAATTACCATTAATTTATGTGGGAAAAATTTTTGAGCATTCCCAGCCCCCCAAAATAATCTACCCATTCATATTGAATAACACCTGCAACCTAAAATAACATGTATAGTATTTGGAAACACAATTCAAAGCTATGGCACTTGAATGCTGAGATCCCAAGTGTAGTTTCTGGGGAAACGGCTTGACGACACCCCTGTTGCTGTTACACTCGCTGCTACAGTCACTGTTTGGGGTGTATGCTGCCTTCTATTGGCTGACTGTAAAACAGACACATTGAACACTAGTTTTGCTTTTTGCCTTTTTTGTAAAAATGAAAATCCTCTTTGGATTTCTTTTAGTTAGTGAAAATGAGTACTAATGCAGGTCTTTCATAATAGTGAAATGGTATAAAGTGGGTTTTTGTAAAGAGAAATAACTAGCTTGCTGTTGTTTCTGTAAGTCTTGACTTTGCATGTGCTTAAATTTGTGACTTTGGAGAAGTTACTGTAAATTCAGTAAACCTTTGTTTGTTTATAAAGTAGGCTAAGAAGGCCTGTTTCCTAGGATTGCTAGAATTAAGTGAAATAATACATGTAAAGTTTCTGGCGCAGATATTGGTCCTTATTTCCTTTTGAAAGAAAAATCTTTAGCTCATAATTATTAGTTTGCCAAATTATTTTTATTGATTTTCCAACCTTTGGCTGCTAGTGAATTGGTTTTGCAATACCTAAGACACTGTATAGAGTAAGATACCTTTTTCCACTTGTTTTTGTTACTTAGGGTATAATTAAATTTTGGGAGGAAAAGGAATCTTTTTTTTTAATTTTTATTGTCATTTGGGTAAAAGTTTACAGAGCAAATTCACTTTCCATACAGCAGCTCACATATACTTTGTCTCATGACATTGACTGTAATTAACCACGCTGCAACAGCTCCCCTCCCAATTCCTCCCCATAGTTACCTCTTCCCTTTGTCCTTCCCTCCCATGCACTCCTGCCCACTGAGCTGTCTCCCTGTGCACACACAGCTCTTCTGTTCTCCCATGATTGATCTTTTCAAGGAATGCATCTACCTAATATAAATGTTCACCTTATATGCCTATCTTTTGTTTGGCTGGAAGGCACGGGAGTGGGTTCAATTCCAGACTTGAAGGGCAACTAGGGGCCATAGTCTCAGTGGTTGCATCAGGCTGTATCAGACCAGCAAACCTGGTCCTTTTTTTTTTTTATTTTTATATGATTTTGAGTTTTGTTGCATATTGTTCTTCCACTCTACCCAGGATCTCCTAGAGATCCCCCTTCAAGTGTTTGACAGTGGTAGCTGGCCACCATTTAGTTATTCTGGTCTCATAGTCGTATAGGCTGAGGATCACATAGAATACCAGTTGCTTGGACTAATTGTTTCCATGCGTCTTTGGTTTTCTTAATTCTTTTTTGCTTTGGATGAGGAGAGATCCATGGTTGCATTTGGATGGCCGCTTACAAGCTTTTAAGATCCCAGTTGCTACTCATCAAAGTAGGATGTGGAATAATGTTTTCGTGTTGGATTATGATGTAGTATAGTATAGTATGTTGTGCCAATTGAGCTTGATGTCCCCTGAGACTATGGTCCTGAGCCCACATGTCCAAGGACTCGCTCCCTCTGGGTAGCTGGCTGTGGCTGGGATGTGACTGCAACCTTGTCCCTTGTCAGCTCTACTATATATCTGGGAATTCCTACAGAATATACCAATACACTTGTAGAAACATTGTCTGCCAATCCTATACATGGTCATGGGCACACTTCCCCCTGTATAGACATACCTAATAGTTCAGCCTGTCCACTCATCTATCCACCAGTATATCGATGTTTGCCTTCACTGACAATGCAGTTCTGTATGTGCAAAACGGTTCATCTTTGTTGTCTGTACCTCTCATACACCTCTCTCTGTCTTCCTCTTCCTCATTGCCACCATGTTGATCACTCATATTTGGTACATTGCCCTTCTCTTCACCCAAATCAATACTTGTCTCTACCTATCTAACAGTTTTCCCTCCTCACCCCTCCCACCCTTGGTAACCAACAAAGAAAATTTCCTTCCATATATAAACCTTCCCTTGCTTTTTTACAATATCAGACTAATAAAATATTTGTCCTTCTGTGATTGACTTATTTCACTCAGCATAATGTCCTCCAAGGAGCTCATTTGACTGCTTACCAGGAAACTGATGATTCAAACCTGTTAGCCGCTCCTCTGAAGGAAGATTAAGCAATCTACTTCTGTAGTGGTTACTGCCTTGGAAACCGAAGGAGGGGTTGCTTCGAGTCCAGTCGACTCGATGGCAGTGAGTTTGATTTTGGTTTGGTAATGTCTTCCAAGTTCATCTACTTTATGCTGTGCTTGGCAGATTGGTAAAGCAATTTTTGAAAAGGATTACTCACATTAGGGGTCAGGCAAAATGAGTAGTCTTAATGATAGTTTCATGGGAATTTAGAGTCTAGAAATATCTGAAGCCTGGTTGACTAAACAAAGGTTTGACAGAGGAATTGTGATTTGAAAGCAGTTGATACATACTTCCCATTAGTAGTTCTGTTAGCATTTACCTGAATTTTCTCTTTAAAAAGATTTGTTCAAGAGTTTAGCCAAGGAGAATTATGGCTGATGAATTGTTCAGATCACCTTCTCAGAAATACATCTGATGAGCTAACCAGGAAAAACATGTTAACATCATTTAACATTTAACAGTTTAAAAAAATGAGCAATGTAGAATAACTTTAGACTAATAAAACTGTTGAGAAACTTTAGAACAATCACTAAAATACTATGTGCTCACCTATGTGCACGTTCCTTGTTGTAACAGCTTTACCTGTTCACTGTTGTAGTCATCACATCCACTTTTCAAAGTATGTGCTAGTATTGTCTCTTATTTTGCAGATAAAGGAAACTTAGGGAAAGAGAGGTTGTTAGGGAACTTGCCCAAATCATAGAGCTAATAAATGTCAGCTGGCATTCAAAGTTGGGCAGCATGTCATCAGAATGCTTGACTATACTATACTGCTAGGCTGTAGCAAAAGCAGGAGACTCCTATACTGAACTCTTTGGAATCTTTTCATCTGAAAGATTTAAAAAAATGAAAGCAAAAGAAAACAAAACAAATTAACAAGCCATAGGCCATCCAGCTTTTCAGCTGGGTTTGGTACCTTAGTGGTCTGGCCCTAGGGCACAGCTTTCTTTATAGGATGCTAGTATTTTCCTGGTTATAATAAGAATTTAATGACTTAAATTATTTGATAAGATATACTTCAGGCAACTGAGAGTTGAATAGTATTTAAGACATAGAATAGATTGAAGTACAGGCAGTGCCCAGGTTAAGAATGCCAGAGTTGGACAACTCAAACTGGCCTGTAATGTTATGTAAATTTACCATTTGAAAAAATTGAACCACCCCTACTCAAAACAAATTCTTCATCACAATCAGCTTCATTTGCTGGTTATGCAGCTTTTGAATCACTGAAAAGGAATTGTGCCTTTTCTTGCACTGAAACCTACCAAACTACACTCACTGCCATGTAGTTGATTACAACTCACTTACCTTATATGGTAGACTGGTATTTCCCCATAGGGTTTCCAAGGATGTAAGTCTTTATAGAAGCAGACTGCTTCATCTTTCTCCTGCAGAACAACTGCAGGGTTCGAACTGCTGACCTTTTGGTTAGCAGCTGAATGTTTTAACCACTGCATGACCAGAGCTCCTTCCTTGCACTAATATAAAGGTAAGTAAGGAAGGTTGGGCAATCCTACTTCCGTAGTGATACTGCCTCGGAAACCCAAGGAGGGGTCGCTATGAGTCGGGGCCGACTCGACGGCACATAACAACAACAACAACAAGATTTGTATGCACCTGTTCTGACTTATCTACAAATTTGACTTAAGACACATTTAGGAAGAGCTCTAATTAATGAAGGTGGGGACTGTCTGTATTCTTGGAGTTTGGATACTAAGAAGTTCTAGGAAGTGATCCCTTGTGACAGGGAGTTTATGTAGATAGGTTAAAAAAAAAGACAAAGCATGAGAAGTTAACCACTTGGAAAATAATTTTCCAATTCTTTTTTCAAGGATTGGCTGTTCGAGATGCATTTGAAAGAATGAGACTAAGAACAATAAAGGAGAAGGAAAAGTTATGTTTTAAAAAGCATGTATGGCAGTCCATAAATAGATGAAAGATATTTAAAAAGTATCTTAGACTGTGAATCAAATGGACATGTCTGCTGAAGATACTCAATAGCAATATATTTTTCTCATAGATAGTCACTGAGAGTCTTGATAAAAATCTTCAGTTAATAATTATTTAGGTTAATTTTAAATGTGATTGTTAATATAGGCAGTCCTCAAGTTACTAACAAAATGTATTCCTAGCTATGTCTTTAAGAATTTGTAGGTAAGTCAACCAGGTGCATACAGTTCTTATTTAGCTTTAGCCTTACTTTAGTTCTAGAAAAGGCTTGAAGCCTTTTCAATGATTTAAAAGCTGCTTGTGCAGCAAGTGAAGGGGATTGTGATGAAGAATTTGTTCTGAGTAAGGGTTGGTTCATTTGTTTCAAAGTGAGGACAAATTCATGTAACACAGAGGGTCAGCAAGAAAGGGGAGGACTTTCAGTGAGATAGATTGACACAGTGGCTGCAATGATGGGCTCAAGTATAGCAAGAAGGATTGTGAGGATGGTGCAGGACTGGGCAGTATTTCATTCTCTTATGCATCAGGTTGCTGTGAATCAGAGCCAACTCAACAGCACCTAACAACAATAACAAAGGGCAAAAAAGGAACTCAGAAAGGTGGCAGAGTTGTTAAATTGACTGCTAATCAAAAGGTTAGCAGTTTAAACCCATCAGCTGCTCTGTGGGAGACAGATAAGGCAGTCTGCTTCCATAAAGATTTGTAGTCTTAGATATCTTACAGGGTACTCTGTTTGGTCCTATTAAGGAGCTCTGGTGGCGTAGTTCCTAAGGCGTTTGACTGCTAAGCAGAAGGTTGGCGGTTCAAACCTACCAGTTGCTCCATGGAAGGAAGCCTGGGCAATCTACTTCCATAAAGATTTACTGCCTCGGAAACCCAAAGTGGGTCACTATGAGTTGGAATTGACTCTATCGTTTTTACTTCATCCTATTATGGTGTCACTATATAAGGAGCTCTGGTGGTGCAGTGTTTAGGGCATTTAACTGCTAACCAGAAGACTGATGGTTCAAACCCACCAGCCACTCCTCGGAAGGAAGATGGGATAATCTACTTCTTTAAATATTTATCACCCCAGAAACCCAGTGGGGGTCACTGTGAGTCAGAATCAACTCGATGACAGAAAGTTTTCTTTCTTTCTTTTTTTTTTTTTTTGCTTTATTATAGTGTTGCTGTGTGGTGGAATCAGCTCAGTGGCAATGGGTGTGAAGAGCAAGTATGCGTTGTCTGTAAATCGAACAGTCTTAACCAGGGTAGTCCATAACGCAGGGACAGCCTGTGAACTACAACTTGATTTGATAAAACTGTTTTTATTTGTGTGCTAAAAAATATATGTAACAAAAAGCATTTGCCAATTCAGCAAATTTTACACGTACAGTTCAGTGACATTGGTTATGTTCATCATATTGTGTATCCATCACAGCTATCCTTTTCCAGATTATTCTTCCACCATTAACAGAAACTCTGTGCTTCTGAAGCAGTGACTGCCTCTAACCCCTTCCTTCCCACTGCTGGTAACCATTAATAAACTTTGTTTTCCCTGTGCTGTCATATAAGTGGGATCATCCAGTATTTATCCTTTTGTGACTGACTGACTTCATTCAGCATAATGTTTTCAAGGTTCATCGATGTTGTAGCATGTAGCAGGACTTCATTTTTCTTTATAATTAAGTAAAATTCCATTGTATTTATATTTCATGTTTTGTTTGTTCATCTGCTGATGACATTTAGATTGTACCTTTTGTCTATTGTGAATAGTGCTGCATTGAACATTGGTGTATCTGTTTGTAACATGTACACATATTTGTAACATGTGTATTTGTTTGAGTCACTGCTTTCAATCCTTTTGGATAGATACCTAAAAGTAGAATTGCTGGATCATATGGTAGTCTGTGTTTAACTTTTTGAGAGGCCACTAAACTATTTTCCAAAGCATCTGTACATTTTACATTCTCACGAGCAGTAGCTGAGGGTTTCAGTTTTTTCTTATCCTCCATAGACTTGTCATTTTCCAGTTTTTTGATCATAACCATTCTAGTAGGAGTGAGGTAGTATGTCCTTAGGGTTTTGCTTTGCATCTCCCTAATGATGCTGAGTATCTTTTCATGTGCCATTGAATATTTCTTTGATGAAATACGTATTCAAGTTCTTTGCCCATTTTTCAGTTAGGTTGTTTGTCTTTTTGTTAAGTTGTAGGAATTCTTTATATATTATGAGTATTAAATCCTTATGAGATACATGGTTCTCAAATATTTTCTCCTAGTCACAGGTTGTCTCTTCATTTTATTAAGTTCTTTAATAAAAGTTTCTTATCTTTATGGATCACAATTATCTATTTTATCTTTTGCTGCTTGTGCATTTGGTGCCATAACTAAGAATCCGTTGTTAAAAACTAGGTCCCAAAAGAGTAACCGTGTATTTTTTTTTCTTTCTTTTTTTTTTTTTTAAAGTGAATATATTTTATTGTATTGTTGGTGAAAGTTTACACAGCAAATTAGGTTCCCGTTTAATAATTTGTACACAGTTTGTTCAGTGACATTGCTCACATTTTTTCACAGTGTTTCACCTTTCTCATTTCTATTCTGGTTGTTCCATTTCCAATATTCTAGTTTCCTTGCTGCCTTGCCTTCTTGTTTCCACTTTTGAGTAAATAGGGAATGATTTACCTATTTATTGTTTAAAGGACCACAGTACTCACGAATGATACTGTTTATAAGCTAATCTGTTATTTAGCTAAAAAATGACCTTACGGAATGGTTTTGCTTAAAGATTTAAAAAGTATCTTAAGGTGATGGTCTTGAGGAGTCCTCCATTCTCAAGCAATCCAGTAAATCTGGAGTTTTTAAGAATTTGAGATCTGATTCACATTTTGCAACTGTTTTATCAAGATCCCTCTATTGTGTTCCTGATCAGAGTGGTTTGTAGTGCTCACCATTCTGGTCTCAAGGTAGATAAAGCAGTGGTTCATCTAAATTATTAGTCCTGAATCTTCATTTTCCTTCTTTCCTTTTTACTCTGGATACGTAGAGATCAGTAGTTGTATTGTTATATCTTAGATGGCTGCTTACAAGCTTTTAAGACCTCAAATAGTACTCACCTAACTAGAATGTAGAACATAAACTTTACATACTGTATTATGCCAGTTGACTGATTTGTCCCATGAGACTGTGATCCTAAGCCTTCAGACCCCACAAAACAATCTCGTGACATTTAGTTCCTACTTCAAGGTTTTTTGTGAAGATTAAATGAATTAATTTAAGCATTTGAAATAGTGTTTTAAAACACCAAAAAACAAACCCATTGCCATTGAGTTGATTTTGACTCATAGTGACCCAGTGTGGCAGAATAAAACTGCCCTATAAGGTTTCCAAGGCCATAATATTTATGACAGTAGGCTTCCACACCTGGTGTGGCTGGTGGGTTTGAACTGTCAACTTTTTAGTTAGCAGCCAAGTGCTTAACCACTGTATCACCAGTGCTCCTTAAAATAGTGTTGGTTGTTGTTGTTAGGTGCTGTCGAATCAGCTCCAACTAATAGCATCCCTGTGTACAGCAGAACAAAACACTGCCCGGTTATGCACTATCCTCAAAATTCTTGCTATACGTGAGCCCATCACTGCAGCCACTGTGTCAGTTCTTCTCATTTAGGGTCCCCCCCCCCCTTTTTTTTTTTTTTTTGCTGACCCTCTACTTTACCCAGCATAACCTTTTCCAGGGAATGGTCCCTTCTCACAGCATGACAAAAGTAGGTGAGGTGAAGTCTGCCCCTTGCTTCCAAGGAGCATTTTGGCTGCACTTCTCTTAAGACAAATTTGTTCTTTGTTTAGCGTATACTAATCAGACCAAACCAGACCCACTGCCATTGAGTTGACTTCAACTCATAGCAACCCCCATTGGGTTTCTAAGGCTGTAAATCTGTATGGAAGTCATTTGCTTCATCTTCCTCCTGTGGAGCAGCTGGTGGGTGTGAACTCCTGACCTTCTGGTTAGCAGCCAAATACCTTATCCATCTCGCCACCACAGCTTCTTAGCATATACTAAACACTTGATAAAAACCTGTTTTCAGGTATGTTATGTATTTGTTATTTTGTTCATTTAGAATGATTTTCAATTTGCAATTCTTTGACAATTAAATTTCTAAATTCTTGGCGATACATCACTTGATAGTCTTTTTTAACTGCCTACCTTCTATCTGCCTATTGCAAATTAAAATAAGTTTCTTAACTAAGTAGTATGCCCTTTGAGTATTTATCCAATTTCCATGTATCTGTGTTAATGGAATTTTACTGTACTATAGGTGGTGAACTTCATTTTCTCCAAATTGGAGGAACCTGTGATGATATTGATGAAGCTGATATACTCGTGGATGGATCTCTTTCTAAAGGAATAGAACCCTCTTCAGAAGGTTCCAAACCTTTATCAAATCCTTCAAGTCCTGGCATTTCAGGTACAATATAAAATTTTAAATTATTTTTTAAATGTAAATTCTTATGATGTTAGACATTTCCTGAGACTTTTCTTATATTATAGTAGACATTATTTCCATTTTTGTAATCAACTATCGATTACTTTCAGGGAGTTAATTCTTTGTTGCTATTCTTTTATGAAATTTGTTATATATTATTTGTCATATTTTTTCCCAAAAGTTGGAAGATACTTGCAGTGTAGTAAATTACTTAGCGTGGCTTTTCTAGCCATAAGTCTTTGTAAACTTTGTGGTGGAATTTGCTGTGAGCAACTGAGGAGCTCCTGATTGTAAAAGTTACCCACCTGGGGTATTTCTGTTGGGCGTGGCACAATGCAGTGTTGTGGGAGGCGCACTCTTTCTCAGGTGTTTAGAATTCTAATGCTATGATTGGCTAGTTTGGTCACTCTGCCAGGCTGAAAAGGAGCCCTCCTAGAGGCAGAAGAAGTCTCTCTTTCTCTGACTGCTGGTTGAGGAAGACTTGCTGCTGAAAGAGACACACTCTCCTGTAAGAGACACATGCTGCTGGGACACTCACTGTTGGGAGAGAGACTGTGAGAGACTGTTAGGAGAGAGACTGTGGGCTGGGAGAGAGACAGCATTTTTCCTGAACTTGAATTGTAGCCTGGTGCTTCCCTAATAAACCCCGTAATCTGTGAGTTCTTTGTGGCCACTGCAGTGAATTATGAGAGAGAGGTGGTAGGTACTTTGGGAGGAATGGTTGGTGAAAGGGCTGGAGGGAGGCAGCATGTCTGGCCTTGGAGTAATGGGTCTTGGGCTATTGATGGTGACTCTGCCTTCCTCTTATGGGGTTAGAGGAGGTCAAAAGATGTGGCCTCCTTGCCCCTTTAGCAATACTGTAAATATTAAAATGAAAAAAAAGTCCTTAGCTTATGTTAGAGTGGTCAGTATGGGTGAAGTCACCTAAGAGATAAAAACATTTACGTCTTTAAATAACTTTGGATCTAGGTAGGGAGGGAAAAAGCTTACAAAAGAGGTGATTTCATTGTGTAAGAGTAAAATTAGTGGAATGGCTAATACTACTACTGGAATGCAAGATCTGAAAAACATATTCTCTAGCTGGAATGGTATATTCAGACCCTCACTCATTGCCCTATCCTGAACCCCCAAACAGATTAGTTATTGTTTATTTTTTCTTTTCTCCCACCTATGTTCAACACTGTCCTCCAGGGTTATTGTTCAAAAGAAGTAATGATAGCATGTTATTCATGTTATTCCCTACTTAAAAATCTTTGCTTTGTAGATGTCTATGAAATAAATATAGCAGCCTTTTTAATCTCCTGGTACAATAAACTTTTCATGTTTTTTTCAGTATGCACTTCAGTTTCATGCTCTTCACATTTTATACTAACATAGAAAGCTCTGTTCCCCCTCAGGTCCCCCTCCTCATACTTTATTCCTCCTGTTAGTCCCCTTTATGCTTCCATAGGGGAGCTGCTGTGTTTTACTCTTAACACTTACTACATATTACCCCCAGAACCTAGTATTTATGAGACAATTAATAAATTTTTAATGAAAAGTATATTAAAATTCAAAACAATTTTTAGGTATAAATAATTCATAGAATTGGTATTTGACCTTCATGAATACTTACATTTGAGCATTTGATCATCCTTCCTTGCACTAAAGGTAAACTTTTAGTGATTACTGTTGTTGTTATGTGCTGTCGAGTCGGCCCCGACTCATAGCGACCCCTCCTTGGGTTTCTGAGGCAGTATCACTACGGAAGTAGGATTGCCCAACCTTCCTTCCGAGGA
>NW_006921641.1:3555566-3588035 GCF_000298275.1 Orycteropus afer afer | reverse complement strand
CTATGCTACCAGAGCTCCCAATTCAGGCACTTGCCTGCTAACCAGAAGGCTGGCGGTTCAAACCCACCAGCCACTCCTCGGAAGGAAGGTTGGGCAGTCCTACTTCCGTAGTGATACTGCCTCGGAAACTCAAGGAGGGGTCGCTATGAGTCGGGGCCGACTCGATGGCAAATAACAACAAACAACAACAAACCTAACAGATTTCATATTTTAGTCTTTTTAAAACTTGTTTTTGTTTATTATAATAAAAACAATAGCTTTTCCTCTGTCTAATGTTAAACATTTTACAGATGTGAATGTGTGTATTTATAAGAATGTGTCTGAATCAGGTTTTTAGCCTTAAAATACTGGCCTGTATACAAAATATACTTAGCTACTACAAAAGTGGAAAAATGCTGTTTAATTGTTCAGTTTGTAAGTTTTTATTTGATATAAATGTCTCTTTGATGGTTTTAGAATTAAAATTTTAAAGGTTGTAAAAGGGCAGATATAATGTACTTGCTGACATCTAGCATTTTGCTTTATAAGCAGCAAGCTCTAAACATTAACTGGTGATTCAATACAAATTTGACTTGCATTTTACTACTACTATCTTTGTAGTAGTAACTAAGTTATTTCATTAACTAAGAAATAATTAAACCTGAGACGGTCCTCTTCTAAGAGACTGGATTTAAAATATCTCTTAAAATTTAAAATATTCAAGATGAATTTGTCTTCTGTACTTATTATGAAGTCATAAATACTTTATACCTGAGTCCACTTTACTAGTTCTCCAGTTATTTGGTGAGTGTTATAAATTAAAAAAAAAAAAAAAAAAAAATTGGATACGCAAAAAACCTGAATTAAAACTTTGCTTTTTTTTTTTTTTAACTTTTTCAAATACTGCATTCAATAACATTAAGGAGTTGACCTATTGGTGGACCAGCCATTCACTGTTGAAATCCTGACGTCTTTAGTGGAGCTAACCCGCTTTGAGACTCTGACTCCACGATTTTCAGCTACTGTTCCTCCATGCTGGGTAGAAGTTCAACAAGAACAGCAGCAAAGGAGGCATCCTCAGCATTTACATCAACAACACCATGGAGATGCTGCTCAGCATACTAGAACTTGGAAATTACAGACTGACAGGTAATGCTTTCTTCTATGATATTTAATTTTAAATCCCTATTAAATATTTGTTAGAGAAAACAACATGTTTTAGGTATATTTCTGTTACTCTTAACTTTTACATATTAATGACTTTTTTGTTTTTATTTGTCATATTGACTTTAGAATTGCTATGTTCTTATCCTTTAGTTGTGGGTTAAAATAGTAATCCATCATTGCATTGAGTTTGTTTATTCATATCACACATTTATTTAGCAAATATTTAAATGCTTATTTGTGCACTCTTTACAGGCACAAGTAATGTGGCTCCCATGGAATTTATATTCTAGTGAGGATAGATAGACCATAAACAAATGTACAGACTGTCCTTTGGTTATAATTGCTGTGAGGAATGTTAAAAGAGAATATGGTGATAGACTAGTTGCTGGGGGTGTTTGTGTCTACATGCATATGTGTTTGTGTGTGTGTGAGATATAAAAGATTGAAATGTGTACTGTATTTTTTATACAGGGAACCAGAGAAAAACATAGAGACATTAATTCAGGCACAGTAGCGAAGATTCTGAGGAATATATTTTATGAGTTCTCAGAACAGCAAGATCGACTGGTGATGGCAGTGAATGTAGGAGAGAAAGGCAGGAGATGAGGTCAGAAAGTTAGCTGGAAGCCAGATCATGAAATTGATTTATAGGCTGTGGTAAGACTTTTACCCTGAGTGAGATGGGAAGGTGCTTAAAGGGTTTTGAATACAGGAGTGATGTGATATGATTTATATTTTAGAAGGATTACTGTGACCATGACAATAGATTATGAATGGTTGTGATGGGGGATAGTTAGAGAAACAAGGATTCTAATTTGAATGCCATTGCAGTAATCCAGGTGAAAAGATAGCATGGACCATGGGGATACTGATTAAGGTAGTGAAAAGATTGGTTAGATTCTGGATATAATTTGGAGGTGGAAGTAATAGGATCTGCTTATGTACTGAACTTACAGTGTGGGAGAGAAGAATAAAAGATGACTCTTAAAGTTTTGGCTGGAGCTGATTGAAAAATAGAGTTGCTGTTTTTTTGAGATTGGAAATGAGTAATCAGGTAGCTTGATTTTATTCATGATAAGGCTTTTGACTACTAACCAGAAGGCTGGTGGTTCAAATCCACCAGCCACTTCTCAGAAGGAAGATTGGGCAGTCTCTTTCCGTAGTGATACTACCTCGGGAACCCAAGGAGGGGTCGCTATGAGTCGGATCCAATTCGACGACAGTGAGTTTGGTTTTGTTTGGAGTAGGCATTTGAATGAGGTAAAACTGAGTGGAAAAGTATGGTTTGGAGATTTTAATTTTTCAGCACTTGTATGACATTTATAAGGAACAAAAGTTAATTGCAATGAACATTTCTTAAGACAAGTGTAAATTAAGGTATGGTAATTTATTGCCCCAAGTTTAACTTTTCCATTGAGAGCTGCTTAAATTTTCTCCTGATCCCATTGAAAAATACTAAATTGTCAGAGACGACAAATCAAAAAGTATGAAAGGTGATATTAATGATAATGTTACTGTGGCCAAAGAAGGATTTTTGATTTTATTTAGCATTTCTCCCTCTTATTTGCAGCAACAGCTGGGATGAACATGTATTTGAATTAGTTCTACCTAAAGCTTGTATGGTTGGACATGTGGACTTCAAATTCGTTTTGAACTCAAACATCACCAATATTCCACAGATACAAGTGACACTTTTGAAAAATAAAGCTCCAGGCTTAGGGAAAGTCAATGGTAAGAATGGATCAAAACTTATATTTGAATATTTTATTTTGTATTTGGTTTCTTTAAAAAAGAAAAAAGAAAAAAAATTCAATTTATCTGCCCAGATTTGACATCATTCCCCATGTCTCAGTGCTATCTGCCTGTCCCATATTTTGGTGATTTTATTTAGAAAAGTTAATTCAGAGAATGTTTCAGGATTTTTTAATATTCAAAATTTTCAAAATTGTGTAAGCATGAATAATTTAATAATGGTTTTTGGGAAGTGGGATTAGTTATTTTGTAAATTAGTTTTGCTTTTAGCATTACTATTCTTAGGCATTTGAGACTTCCTTGTGAACAGAACTTTGTTGAGGAAGTTACACATTCTTTTAAGGTTTGTTATTGAAGCCCAGCCTTTCATGTAAAGCCAGTCATATACCCATCTGTTTGTCTTCTTTTAAAATATAGAATTTGATATACTGAGTTATTAAAATAGATTGTACTCATTTAGTATATTAGGAATGAGGTATTAGTCTCAGTCTTTTCTCCTTAATAGGTCAATTAAAAAGGCTGGGGATAATTTCAGAGTAAAATGCCCTGTTAATCTTGAGCAATAGAGGTACAAATACTGAAACTTCAGAAATGTCTTGGCTTAAAAATTATATATGTATATGTGGGTTTTTTTTGGGGGGTGTGTGTGTGTGTGTATGCACATGCCTGTATATTCTTTTGAATCATGACAAGTTCTCATTTGGGTCTAGGACTCAGGCATTGGTACTTTAAAAAGCTCTGTAGGTGCTTATACTGTGCAGCCTAAGATAAGAACTTTAGTGTGGTTGCCAAAACATTATTTATTCAGGTAATATTTTACTGCCATCAGAAGAGAGAAGCAGTTAATTGAGCCTAATTTTCTTTCTTCCTTGTGAAAAATCCCAGTAGTTCTCAGTTTAAAGAGAATTTCAGATTTTTAGGCACATAAATCATTGATATTAAGCAAAATTAAGTTTACTAATATTTTTATCCTCTAGAAACAGCAGTAGATAGGCAGATCACCTTTCCTTTGTCTCCAGCTCTTAACATTGAAGTGGAACAAAATGGGAAACCGTCCCTGGTTGATTTGAATGAAGAAATTCAGCACATGGATGTAGAGGAATCACAGTGTGAGTTAAATTATAGAGCTGCTGTCCCTGACAGTAAAAGGAGTAGTGATCTGAATGCATCATGTTGGGCAAAGATTTCCTTATGGCTTGCAAAAACTTAGTTTTAAGAACACAATTAAAAAATAACCTGTAATTTTGCTTTGGCAATATGCTTCTTTAACTTTCAGCTCATCTTTTTGAACACAGCTGCACTAATTTTGCATTCTTATTATTTAATATTGTGGGCTTTGAAATGAAGTTACGGTTTCATAATTTTTATGAAAATCAAGGTGAAATATAAAATAATGTGGGACTGTAAAGCAACATACTATTGACACTTGCTTATAGTTCATTGGCAAGACAATGAATTCTTATTTGGTTACATCCTAACGTATGGTACTTTTGTGGTGGTATTACATATAAATGAAATGGATATTTGCTTATTAAATATTATATTTTAAATTATAACCTAAGTTAAAAGAAAAATATATTTTTATTTTTAGGTCTTAGATTATGTCCATTTTTAGAAGATCATAAAGAAGATATCCTATGTGGGCCAGTGTGGCTTGCTAGTGGCCTTGATCTATCAGGACATGCTGGGATGTTGACATTAACAAGCCCCAAACTTGTGAAAGGTAAAGTAATATGTTTTATACAAGTGATATTAATAATGCCACAATTTTTTTTAAAAAGTTCTTTTAACTCATTTCAAAAATGTAAGGTATTGTTTTGTTTGAGACTTTTATTAGAAATACCACTATTTACCTGGTGGATGAGGTCTTTTTTTTTTCATAAGTGTCATCTGTGTGGTTAAATGATATTTCTGAGCCTACTCTCTGTACTTGGTACTTTTTGAAAATAAAAAGTACAAGCTTTTCTGAGTAATCAAAGATTATATTCTGTTATTTTTTACTTTTCCCATGGCCTGTATCTTCAGAGTGTTTGTTGTGTTTGATGGTAGTATCATCTGTTAATAGAGGATTTTTTTAGAAGAATTTTAACCGCATTAAATACAATGATTTGAGTGTCTAATCATAATTTATATATACTTAATAATTAGCTATTAAATGCATAATAAATAGAAATTGCAGCAGTGTGACTTTATTTCAGCTTCTCTGTTTCAGGGGTGAATTAGAAAAGCCAATAAATAAAAACCTATCTCAGTTTCTAAAGAAAATTTGAGGGTTGGATGAAATTTAGAGATCCTTCCTCAAATCATGAAAACACCTGACCACCTAAATCACAATTGCTTTAGTTTGTGAACATTCTCTTCATAGTGTTTGTCCGTATTGACACATTTACAATTAATTGCAGACATACTATATATACAGTTTTTATTGTACTTACTTGACTACATCTCATTCATTTACTGAATTTTTCAAACCTCATGATGTGTTAGGCTAAATAGAGGGAAAGAGGGTGAGCAAAACTAAGAATATCTCTCCTCTCCTTTTGCTTAGAGTATAAGTTAGTTTAAGGGAGCTCTGGCGGTGCAGTGCCTAAGGCATTTGACTAGTAACCTGAAGGTTGGTGGTTTAAACCTGTCAGCCAGTCTGCAGAAAGATGGGGCGATCTGTTTCTGTTATGATTTACTGCCTCAGAAACCCAAAAGGGGTCTCTATGAGTTGGACTTGACTTGATGGCAGTGAATTTTGTTTTGGTTTTTGGATAAGTTAGTTTTGTTCAATGAGCATGTGAAATGTAAATTTTTACATGAAAGTTAAAATGTTGGTTGTCAAAAAGAAGTTAGAAGTATATGATGTTTATCTGGAAAGATTTAATAATGTAAAAGTATTAGTTTTTATTTACTAAGATTTATATCTTTCTCATCAATTCTCAACAAATCTTTGGAACTGGAGAAAATAATTGCTCGACCACTCCTTGGGTTTCCAAGGTGGTATCACTCTGGTAGTAGATTGCCCAACCTTCCTTCTGAGGAGTAGCTGGTGGGTTTGAACTGCCAGCGTTCTGGTTAGCAGTCATATGTCTTGGGCACTATGCTAGCAGAGCTCCTAATAAAAGAAGGAGACTGGTCAAAGAAATTTAGGTAAAGAAAATTGAGAGTGGTTTCTTTTGTCAGATACTAGAACATAAGATCCACCACTCATCTGTCAGTTGCCTTAACATAAAACAAAATCCTCACATCTGGAGCAATAAGCAGCATCACAGTAAAGGGAGGAAAGATTGAAGTTGTTAAAGATTTCATATTACATGGGTTCACAATCAACAGCCATGGAAGCAGCAGTTAAAAAATCAGATGTTGTACTGCACTGGGCAGATCCTCCTGCGAAAGACCTCTTTAAAGCGTTGAAGAGCAAAGATGTCACTTTGAAGACTAAGGTGCGCCTAACCTAAGCCATGATATTTTCAGTTGCCTCATGTGTATATGAAAGGTGGTCACTGAATAAAGAAGACCAAAGAAGAGTTGATGCTTTTGATTTGTGGTGTTGGCAAAGAATATTGAAAAATACCATGGACTGCCAGAAGAACAAATATCTGTCCTGGAAGAAGTGCAGCGAGAATGGCCAGACTTCATCTCACCTGCTTTGCTCATGTTGTCAAAAGGGACCATTCCCTGGAGAAGGATATCATGCTTGGTAAACTGCAGCATCAGCGAAAAGGGGAAGATTCTCAATGAGATGGATAAACACGGTAGCTGTAACGATGGGCTCAAGTATAGCAAGGATTGTGAGGATGGTCTAGGACCAGGCAGTGTTTTGTTCTGCTGTACGTAGCTCATTATGAGTTGGAGGCAACTTGACGGCACCTAACAAGAACAAGAACAAGAGCATAAGATATTAGAGCATTAAGAAGAGTGAAGTAGTGTGTAGTAGGCAGACAGATTAATAGAAAACACCAAAGGTACCTTTTGCAGTCATGGAAGATTTAATACGTGCTGAGGCAACTTTAGTGGTGTAGTGGTTAAAGCATTTGGCTGCTATCCAAAAGGTCATTGGTTCAACCCCACCAGCTGCTCTGTAGGAAAAAGATGAAAATAGTCAGGTTCTGTAAAGATTTACAGCCTTGGAAGCCCTATGGGACAGTTGTCCTTTGTCCTAAAAGGATCACTGTGAGTTAGAATCGACTCGGTGGCAGTGGGTTTGGTTTTTTGGTTTAAGGCAACAGTAAGAGTTCTAGTGGTCCAGTGGTTAAAACACTCCACTGCTAACCAAAAGGGCAGCAGTCTGAACTCACCAGCTGCTTTGTGGGAGAAATATTTGGCAGTCTCTTTCCATATAGATTCGTAGCTTTAGAAACTCTGTAGGGCAGTTCTACTCTATCCTTTAAGGTTGTTACGAGTCAGAATCATTGTGGTGACAGTGGGTTTGGTGTTTCGGTAACGCAGCAGTAGACTGATGATTTACTGGTGGGCAGGTGTATTAATGTGATGATTTTTTTCCCCCGTTTATTATGATTTGGGTAAGATTTTACAAAACAAAAATTCATTTTACTTTCAACAGTTCATACACATTTTATTTTGTGACACTGATTACACTGTGTGAGGATATTTTTGCAATGTGTTTCATTTATGGTATGGTCACAATTTAGTTAAAACAATGTAAAACACATGATACTGATATTAATATTTAAATTAGAGTTATTAAGTGAACATTTAGTATTCTAAATATTAAGCTAGTATTCATTGAGTTCTTCCTTTGTGCCAAGCACAGTTATAAGTGTTTTATGTAATGCTAAGGTAGAAGAAAAAAACACACTGCCATCAAGTGTATTGATACATAGTGACTCTATAGGACAGAGTAGAACTACCCCATAGGGTTTCCTAGACTGTAAATCTTTACGTAAGCAGACTGCCACATCTTTCTCCTGTGGAGCAACTGATGGGTTCAAATCGCTGACCCTTTTGTTGTCAGCTGAGCACTTTAACCACAGTGACACCAGGGCTCATAACTTTAAGGTAAGTGCTATTCTCATTTTACATTTGAAGAAACTAAACTGCATAGAGGTTAATTTGTCACATGCTTCATAAATGGCAGAGCCATTATTCAAACCCAGGCAGCGATTCCAAAGCCTGTGCATTTTTAACTGTTACAACTGTAATGTTTGTATGTATGTATGTTTGTTCATGTGTTTACACATATAGAAAAAAAGTATAAAGATACATATAATATGATTATCTGTGGGTGGTGCCTTAATGGTTTTTATTTTTCCTTGTATTTTTCTGCAGTTCAAAAAATTTCTGTGTTTAAAATGTTTAACTTCATTGATTTTTTTGGAAAAAACCACACCAAATGTTTATAACGGTCAAAGATTTCTATCTTAGGCTGTTCATAAAACCCTTGCAGTTTTTGTTAGCAATGTATTAAGGATGTTCACCCATAAACTCAAGCAGTGCAGTTTGAAAATTCAAGTGTATATTTCTTTTTGTTCAGTTAATTATTTAACTTGCCCTATGTAGATGAAAAATATTTTGCTGTTCTGGTGATTCAGTTATTTATCCCATTCTTTCTTCTAGGTATGGCAGGAGGAAAATACCGTTCATTTTTAATCCATGTCAAGGCAATGAATGAAAGAGGAGCAGATGAGATTTGTAATGGTGGTATTCGTCCAGTAGTAAGACTACCATCTCTAAAACATCAGAGTAACAAGGGTTATTCTCTTGCTTCACTCTTGGCAAAAGTTGCAGCAGGCAAGGTATGAAAGAGTATAACTCTGAGCTGTAACAGTGGAATTGTAAACACTATGGGGATGAGATATTTCACACACTGTTGAAAGTAGTATAACCCTTCATTGATGTTTCATTTACTACTTAGTTGTGTTTTTTTTTTTTTTCCTTTTTAAATTTGTATTGACTTAAAAATATGAGATATTTTGAATTAACTTTAGGAAAACTACTTAGCTTTTGTAAAGTATACTCAGTAGTAAAATTATATATTATACATAAATAATTTTTTAGAGTATAATACTTTTTTCCTAAGGTGTGAGAGTTTTTTGCCTTTTTGAACTTTGAAGAGCATAGTTCTTTTCTATGTCCTTTACTAGTAACCTACCACTACTACTACTACTACTACTACTACTACTACTACTACTACTACTACTACTACTTTTTTTTTTTCAAATACTATTTTATTGTCTCTGGTGGCATAGGGGGTAAGGCATTTGGCTATTAACCAAAAGGTTGGTGGTTCTAACCCAACAGCTATTCATTCCATGGGAGGAAGATGAAGCAGTTGACTTCCATAAAGATTTATAGCCTTGGAAACCCAGTGGGTCTTGCTCTAAGTTGGAACAGACTTGATGGCAGTGGTGTGTGTGTGGGTTTTTTTTTTTTTTTTTTTTTGGTATTGTCTTTTAGGTGAAAGTTTACACAATAAATTAGGTTCCTATTTAACAATTTTTATACAGATTGTTCTGTCATTTGTTATAATTTTCACAATGTATTAGCATTCTCGTTATTTCCATTCAGTTTGTTTTCTTTCTGTTGATATAACTTCACTTCCTTCTTTGCCTTCTTATCTTTGCTTTTGTGTAAATATTAACTATGGTCGCTTCTAGTTGATTATTTAAGGGAACACATTACTCTCAGGTGATATTGTTTGTTTTTTAAGCCAATCTATTATTTGACTGAAAGGTGACGTTCAGCAGTAGTGTCAGTTCCAAGTTCAAACATACATTTTAAACATACAGCTGCAGGAGTTCTTCTAGTGTCTGTCATCCAGTAAGTCAGGCCTTTTTTTTAGAAATAAGAATTTTGTTCTGTTTTTTCTTCTATTCTATCCATGACCTTCTGTTGTGTCCTTTGTCAGTATGGTCAGTACTAGTAGCTTGGCACTATCTATGAGTTCTGGTCTCAGGTTAGAAGAGGCTATTATTAGTCTTGTAGACTAATAGTTTCTTCTTTGAGCATTTGGTTTCCTTCATTCTCTCTTACTCCATATGAGTAGAGAATGAGTTGTATCGCTTACATGTTTTTAAGACGCCAGACACTACTTAACAAACTAGGAGATTATCTTTATGAACTACATTATGTCAATTGGCTGATTTTTCCCATGAGACTATGGTTCTAAGCCTTTTAACCTAGTAAACCAGTGCTGCAGGTTGTTTGGTAATATCTAGGAAGGCTTTGTAACTGCGTCACTTTTGTAATTTATCAATATGGATATAAATGCAGTACACACCAACGTGTATATACATATGCTCTGATGGTGTTGTGGTTAAAGCATTGGGCTGCTAACCAAAAGTTTAATGGTTTGAATCCACCAGCTGCTCTGTGGGAGAAAGATGAGGCAGTTTGCTTCTGTATAGATCTATAGCCTTGGAAATCCTGTGGGCAGTTCTGCTCGGTCCTGTAGTGTTACTGTGAGTTAGAATAGACTCAGTGGCAGTGGATTTAGTGAGTTTGCAGATACAGTTATACATGAACATGCATTTACTCCTATATGACTTCCTGTACATGTGTATGCATATATCCCTGCTTAACCATAGGTACATTTTTTGGTGGTTGCTACTGTTGTTGTACTATTGTATTGTTACTTCTTGGTATACTTCTTGATGTCTTTATTTGCCTTGTTCAGATTGTGCTGACTTTACTCATATTTGATATTATCTTTCCCATCACCAAAAATAACAAGTATGTGATATCTAAAGACTGATTCTCTTTTCTTTTCCCCTCCATCTCTGGTAACCATCAAAGAACAGTTATCTAATTTATCTTTTGGTACTCGTGCATTTGTAGTTGTGTTTGGTAATCTGATTTATGCAGAATATTAGGACCCTTAGCATTGTACCTGTGCTATCTTCCAGGAACCATATAGTTTTAGCTTTAACATTTAGGTCTTTGATCCATTTTGAGTTAGTTTTTGTTTATAGTGTGAGGTATGAATCCTGTTTCAATTTTTTGCGAATAGATACCCAGTTTTGCCACCTCTGGAAATGGTTTCTTCCCCACTGAATGGATTTTGACCCTTTGTTGAAGATGAGCTGCCTATAGATGGATAGGTTTACTTCTGAGCTCTCAATTCTATTCCTTTGGTATGTGTGTCTATTGTTGAACTAGTACCTGGCTGTTTTGATTAGTATTGCTATATCGTAAGTTTTAAGATTGAAAAGTGTGAGGTCTTCTGCTATGTTCTTCAATATTGCCTTAACTATTCAGCACTCTTTCTATTTCAAGTTGGACATCAATTTTTCTATTTTATTAAAGAATGTTGTTTGAATTTGGATCAAGTTTGCATTGTATCTGTAGGTTGCTTTTGGTAATATCGACATTTTCACAATGTTAAGTGTTCAGTCCATGAGCATGGTATATTTTTCTATTTATGTAGGTCTCTTTTAGTTTCTTGCAGTAAAGCTTTATGGTTTTCCTTGTATAAATCTTTTATGTCCCTGGTTAGATTTATTCCTAGGTATTTTATCTTTCTGGTGTCTACTGTAAATGGTAATTGTTTTTCTTGATTCCTGTTTGTAGTCCTTGTTTTGGTAGAGAGAGGAACCCAGCTGATTTTTTGTGTGTTATTCTTGGACCCGGCCACTTTGCTTAATTCTTACAACAATCCCAGCAACTTTTTTGTGGAATATGGGATTTTCTCTGTAGAGAATCTTCCTTCCTAATCTGGATACCCTTTATTACTTTTTCTTGCCTTATTATTCTGGCTTGGACTTCCAGTACAATATTAACTAAAAGTGGTGATTACCTAATTTCTGTTCTTAAGGGAATACTCTCAGTCTGTTTCCATTGAGAATAATGTTGGCTGTTGGTTTTGCATATATGCCCTTAATTATGTTGAGGAATTTCGTTTCTATTCCTATTTTTGCTGAGAGTTTTTATCAAGATGAATGTTGGATTTTCTTTTCTGTGTAGATTGAGATGATAATGTCATTCATTTCCTTTGTTTTATTTATGTGGTGAATTTATTGATTTTCTACAACTACTTAGTTTTTGAATGTTTGGAAGGATATAGGAACAGAAATTGGCAAGTAATTTTAGAGCTATGTCCTAGTTTTCATAGTTGATTTTCGGCCGCTTGTTTTGTACCACACAGATTGTCTGATATTGATTCTCCTGAATGTTGGAGGTTTTATTTCTCTTATCATCTTTGTTCATTAGCAGTGATAGCAGCAGTATCACTCTTAATATTTGTAAGGGTCTTCTGATTTTTCAGTGCACTTCTATGTACTTTATCTGATTTAGTCCTTAAAATAACTCTGAGGTAGGCAGGATAGTAGTTGCTATTTTTTCCATTTTTCATATTGGATGTGAGTGACCTTAGAGATTGTGGAGCTGGCATAGCTCATATATCTTGTAAGTGCTATAACTGGGACTTAAGGCTTAGGACTGGGACTTAAGGCTTAGGACTATGATATTTTAAAATCTTTAATCATTGTATTATTGCTTTTAAAACAATGATTGTGTTGTTACTTTTCTACCTACTTTGTTTTAATATAATTTATTTTATTTGTTGTTGTTGAGAATGTGCATAGCAGAACATACATTAATTCAACAATTTCTGCATGAACAATTCAGTGACATTGATTACATTCTTCAAGTTCTGCAACTTTTTGTTTTAATTGTGATTTGGGTGAAAGTTTATAGAGCAAATTCACTTTCTACAGCAGTTGACACTCACATTATCTCATGACATTGACTACAATTTACCCCAATGCAACAGCTCCCCTCCCATTTCCTCTCGATAGGTACCTCTTCCCTGTGTCCATCCATCCATGCACTCCTGCCCCCTGAGCTGTCTCCCTGTGCATGAACAGCCCTTTTTTGTCTCATGATTGTTCTCTCCAAGGAGTGTGTCTACCTCAGGTAAATGACGTATGCCTGTCTTGTTTGTCTGGAAGCCACAGGTGTGGGTTCAGTTCGAGACCTGAAGGGCATCTAGGGACCATAGTCTCAGTGGTTCCACCAGCCTCTATCAGACCAGCAAACCTGGTTGCCCTGCCACCCCCCCCCCTTTTTTTTTCCAAATGATTTTTGAGTTTTATTCCACAATTGTGATAGCTATGTTTGTATGTCAACTTGGCTAGGCCTGGTTGATTGGCTGGGCAGCTGGATGTAGTATTCTCCATGATGAGACTGGTAATCAACTCCATGGTGGAATCTACTGGGAGCAGCTGAGTAGTTGCCTTTGGGTATGTGGTCTGTTTCCTGTATATAAGGAGAAGCTTTGAGAATGGTCTCTAGCCTTTGGCACACTTGGTCCCTGCATGTACTTGTGTCATTGTTCAGCCAGCCTGCTATGCTCTGCTGACCTTGGGATTTACAGTGGACTCAAGTTAATGGCCTGCTGTGTTGATTGGTAACATTGGGACTGTGCCTTTTTTTACTTGTCAACCTTGGGCTTCTCAGCCTCAGCAGCCAATAGCTGTCTGAGTGAAGAAATGCCTCTAGCTCCAGTGGGCCGGGAGCAGGAGGCAGAGCTGGACCCCAAGGTTGAGGGGCTTTCACCCAGCCCCTAGAGCCTGGCACTTTGAACTTGGACTTAAAGCCTCCAAATTGTAAGAATAAACTCCTGTTTGTTAAGGCCATCCCATTTGTGGTATATTTCTTGTCAGAGCAGCACTGGGTAACCAGAACAACATTGTTCTCCCTCTCTATCCAGGATCTCCTACATAGATCCCCCTCCGAGTGGTTGACAGTGGTAGCTGGGCACCATCTAGTTCTTCTGCTTTCATAGTCCTGTAGGCTGAGGATCACATGGTGTACCAGTCACGAGGACTAATTTTTCCCAGGAATCTTTGGTTTCTTCATTCTTCCTTGCTCTGGATATAGAGAGACCCATCATTGCATCTAGATGGCTGCTTGCAAACTTTTAAGATCCCGGTTGCTACTCACCAAAGTAGGAGGTAGAACAATGTTTTATGTGGTATGTTATGCCAATTGAGCTTGATGTCCCCTGCAACTATGGTTCCTCGCCCACTGTCTTTCTGAAGAAGGGAGTTGTTCAATTTCCATGTGTTTACTCTTTTTCCATTGATCTTCCTATTGTTGGTTTGTAATTTGATAGCATTGAGATCTGAGAAGATGCTTTGCAGTATTTCAATGTTTTTAAATTTATGTTGGCTTGTTTTATGGCCTAACATACGGTCTATCATGGAAGATGTTCCATGTTCACTGGAAAAGAATGTATATTGTACTGCTGTTGGGTGAAGTGTTCTGTAGATGTCTGTAAGGTCCAGTTGATGGATTGTATTGTTAAGTTCTTCTGCATCTTTGTTGAGTTTCTTTCCATTTGTTCTATATTTCTTTGAAAGTGGTATATTAAAGTCTCCTACTATGACTGTGGAGTCATCTATTTGACTTTTTAACTCTTTTAAACTCTGATTTATGTATTTTGGGGCTCTTTCATTGGGTCCATAGATATGTATTATGTTTATATCTTCATGTTCAATTGATCCTTTAATCATTATATAATGTCCTTCCGTGTCTCGTATGGTGGTTTTTGTCTTAAAGTCAGTTTGATCAGAAATTAATAATGCCACTCCTGCTCTTTTATGGTTGCCATTTGCTTGATATATCTTTTTCCAACCTTTGCATTTTACTTGATTTTTGTCTTTATCTCTAAGGTGTGTCTCTTATAGATAGCATATTGATGGATTTTGTTTTCTTATCCAATCTGCAACTCTGCGTCTCTTGAGTGCTGTATTTAATCCATTGACATTCAGTGTAATTATTGACAAGTATGAATTGGTTGCTGTCAGTTTTTTATGTGTTTTTTCATGGTGTCCCTGGTTTCTTTGTTCCATATTATTGTCTGTGCTGAGCTCATTATGTTTATGAATTTTGTTACCGTTTCCTTTGTTGCTTTTGTTTCAGTATTTGCTGAATATTTATGTTTGTCCTCTTTTTTAGTGTGATATGAAGGTTTATCATTTTTCTTTGAGGTTATCCTGTGATTTATAATTTTTTCCCCGAGTTTGCAATAGTCCATTCTATCTCGCAGCTCTCTTGACTTCCTCGCCATTTAGAATTCTTGTAACTACACAGTATTTTCCCTGTTTTTGCTTTGTAGTTCTCTTAATTTGCCAATTGATGTCTCTGGTTCCCTGTTTACAATCTTGTAAGCTTATTTTACTTTGGATTTGTCCATAGGTGTGGTTTCTGGGCTATGTCATCTTGTGTGTTAATGGTTGGTTGTTGTTTGCTATTTTTGGTTCTCTGTTCTCCATTTAGTATCTCTTGTAAGATTGGTCTGGTTTTAACAAATACCCTTAGTTTCTGCTTATCTGAAAATCTCCTAATTTCACCATCATATTTGAGGGACAGTTTTGCCGGGTATATAATTCTTGGTTGAAAATTTTTCTCTGTGTATATACCATCCCATTGCCTTCTCTCTTTCATGTTTTCTGCTGAGAAATCTGAGCTTATTCTTACTAGTTGTCCTTTGTAAGTAATTTTTTGTTTTTCCCATGCTGCTTTCAGGATTCTTTCTTTGTCTTTGGTTTTGTTGAGGTTGATGATGATATGCCTTGGTGATTTTCTTTTGGGATCTATCCTGTTTGGGGTTTGTTGGACTTCCTGAATGGATTTATTCTCATCTTTCATCATATCAAGGAAGTTCTCCTCCAACAAATCTCGGACAATTTTCTCAGTGGTTTTATTATTCTCTTCCTGTTCTGGAATTCCACTGACACGTAGGTTATTCCTTCTAGTAGTATCCTACATGAACCTTAGGCTATCTTCATTTTGTTTTTATCTTTTTCCTGACTGATCCCTTTCCAAAGAAGTATTCAGATTTCTGTCTTCATTCTCATTAATTCTCTCTTCCATTGTATCAGTTCTACTTCTTTGCCCTTCCAATGTGTTAATCTAATTCTGACAATTTAGTGTTAATCTTCTGGATTTCTATCTGTAGATTTAGAATCATTTCTAATTTTCCATTTATTTTGTAATTTGGTTCTTGTATTTCCTTCCAAAATTCTTCTAGGATTTTGTCTATGTTTTCTTGGTCTCTCAATTCTTTGAAGATACCTAAATATAATTGTTTCAAATTCCTTAACAGACAATTCTAATTCTGCTTCTTCCTCAAGGGTGTGTTCTATGTCTGTATCCTGCTCCCTTGTTTCTACCACTTTATCTTCTTTGTGTGGACTATGATGGCCATCATAGTTCTGAGACATTGTGACATTGTTGTGTTTAGATCTCTGTTAACTGTTTGTGAAGAGCCGCCCATGGTGATTCAGGCTCTTCTTGGTGGTGGTTTATTGAAGGCCTGTTGGTAGAGAAGGAGGTGGTGATTCTCACTCAGTAAGTGAAGGTGTAGGAGGTGTCAGTGTAGTTGTGTTATATGGGTACTGTTGCTGTCCCTCACTCAGTTAGAGAAAAATAACAGTTGAATAACCATCAAAAAAGCAAAAGCAAATGGACATAAAACACAATTTGTAGTCACACAGGAACAGTAAGCAAAAAAGAGAAAAGGGAAAAAAACAAAAACACCACAATACCTGGGGAGAGGGCAATAAGAGAAAAAATGTAGAGAAGGAGAATAAAGAGGAAAAAATGAGAAAAACGCAAAAAGAAAAATAAGGAACGGGGTTAACCACAGGAAAGAAGAAAAAAATTGGAACCAGGAACAGGGAAAAGATAAAACCTGAAAACTAGAACCTGGGAAGGGAAGAATAAAGAATGGCAATGAAAAGGACAAAAGTAATAATAATAGTCATAATTTAAAAAACTTTCAAAAACTAACAAACTGGAAAAAAGAAAAAAAAATCATGGCAAGGCTGGGAAGGGCACCCAGACTGCGTCTGAGCAGTCTGAGCACACACGCTTGGATGGAATTCCTAGAAGGTGGGTGGGAGTGAGGGATGGCCGCACCTCCATTTATCCAAGTGTAAAATCTATGGTTTTAATTTGAAATTTCTATTTTTATAGTCATAAGTAAATTATGTCCTCTTATTTCACAACTTCAATAATAAATTATTTTTACTTTTTTTTCCTTCATTCACTTGTTAATTTTTATGTTTAGGAAAAGTCATCTAATGTGAAGAATGAAAATGTAAGTAGCACCCGTAAATCTGAAAACCTCCGGGGGTGTGACTTACTTCAAGAGGTCTCAGTCACCATTCGAAGATTTAAGAAAACTTTAATATCTAAGGAAAGGTAACCTCATTTCCTTCCTTTGCAAGTTTTACAGTAATAAAAGCACAAAGGAAAAATTCCAAAAAATGTACTGAGATGCAAAACATTCAAAATTCTAACTTTTGAACATTTTTGATTGTTTTCTATCTTATCTATTGGTGTTCTAACACAAACACCTAACGTGGCTGTTTTTAACAAATTTTTTTTTCTCACAGTTTAGGAGATCAGAGGACAAATTCAGTGTACTGGCTTTAGAGGAGGCTTTAATTAATTAATTTTTGTATTTTCTTTTATGTGGGTGCGTCACCCTGGGTTGAGTGGTGTGCATGTACATCTTGTTTACTGTTGGGCTGAGAGCCAGCCTCTGGGAGTAAGTTTTATTCCAGGACCGAAATTTATCCCAGGGCTATAGTATATGGGGTCCCACCAGACTCCATTTGACCAGTAATTGTGTCCTTACTGTGTTTTTGGATTTTGTCCCATGTTTTTCCTCCCTCCCTCTCCAGGATCTCCAGTTTTGATCCTTTCCTGAGTGGTTCACGTTGGTAGCCGGGCATCATGTAGTTCTTCTGGTCTCGAGGTCCATCATTTCCTAGGGCTGATTGCTTCCGAATGCCCTTGGATTTTTGCACTCTTCTTTGCTTCTGACTTTAGGAGACAATTAGCTGCATGTTAGATGGCTGCTTAAAACCTTTTAATAGCCCAGTCACTACTCACCAATGTAGGTTGAGGAACAAGATTTTTATTTTTTTTGTTGTGCCAGTTGAGTTTGGTGTCCCCCAGTACTACGGTCCTGAGTCGGTAAATCCGTTGGCTTTCTTTCCACAGTGTCTGGCTGTCTGTGAGGAATTACTCTATGTCTGTGTTCTCTTTTTTCTCTAAGGATTGCGGGTGTTGTGTATCACTGGTATCTGTACTCGATTAGCCTCAGATGAATCCATCCTTGGTCTAGAGTATAATCTATAATCTAAAAGGAGGCTTTAGAGGAAGAAATTTTTGTCTCTTTGAACTTCTGCTCCTGAGGGATCTTCATGTGGCTTGACACTTTTCTTGTTTAATTTCTTTTATATCTCAAAAGAGATTGACTCAAAATATACCTTACCACTGGTACTGCTTGATTAACTTAACAAAGATACCCATTCTGAAATGGAATTATAACCAGAGGCGTAAAAGTTAGTATTTACAGCACATATACTTGGGGAACGTAATTCAACCCATAGCAATGTCCATCTCTTTAAAGAAATTGTAATCTCAGATTTATCTCTAGTGTCTACATAGTACTTGCTTCATATTAGGAATGCAGTAAGTATTTGTAGAATGAGGAACGAAATGAACATGATTTGAAGTTACAGTCACTCTTTATTAGACTATAGTATGTTATTGTATACTTTGTATATGTTAAAATTTTCTACAAGCCAAATACTGTACATGTGCTCCTTATAATCTCCTAACACTAACATTAAATACAAAGATCAATACTTTGTTCAATTAATTTGAAAAAGGAAATTTTGTTTGTTTTTTATTGTGATAATTAAGATTTAAAGTGAAACATGACCAACCAGGTTGTGATAGCTTTAGTGTAAGTGTTCTGTTTTAGTTGTTAATGTCCTTATATTTTCTTTTTTGTAGAGTACAACGATGTGCCATGTTACAGTTTTCAGAATTTCATGAGAAACTTCTCAGCACTCTTTGCCGAAGAGCAGATGATGGCCAAGTCACAGAGCACTCCCAGAGCCTTGTGCTGGATACCCTCTGCTGGTTAGCGGGAGTACATTCCAATGGACCTGGAAGGTCAGTGTGAGATTGTACTTCCACTGATGATTGCCCTTTGGATGTTTAAAGTTAAAGATGAGTCTAAATTTCTGTTACTGTTTTGCAGTTCAAAGGAGGGAAACGAGAGCCTACTTTCAAAAACACGAAAATGTCTTTCAGATATCGTGCGTGTTTGCTTCTTTGAGGCAGGAAGAAGTATAGCCCATAAGTGTGCCCGATTTCTAGCCTTATGTATTAGGTTGGTGCATTTTTACATTGAAAGCACTTTGCAGATGTATCTCCAATGTAGTATAGTACCTTGTCTGTAGTATAATGTGATTTTTATATTATGTATAATTTAAGAGAATTTTCAAATGTTCATTAGGATTATTGGGATTTTTAAAAAGAATTTTTAGCTCTTAGGGTAACATGTCACAGTAATTAAGTCTATTGATAATAAAACAAGTCTACTAGGCTTCTTTGCCTATTAGTAATGGTTTGGGAGATTTGTTAAGGAGGAGACCTTCCTCACTTAAATTTCCCATTCTTCATAGATGTTTTGGATCCATCACTGAAACTGTGTTTCCTGTTATATAACAGTCTTATTGAACTTATTTGTAACACTGGGCAGATCATTATCTCTAAACCTAAAACTGTTACTAGCTTCTTGTTGTTGTTGTTATGTGCCGTCGAGTCGGTCCCGACTCATAGCGACCTCTCCTTGGGTTTCCGAGGCAGTATCACTACAGAAGTAGGATTGCCCAACCTTCTTTCCGAGGAGTGGCTGGTGGGTTTGAACCGCCAGCCTTCTGGTTAGCAGTCAAGTGCTTTAGCCACTATGTATTGACTGACTGTAACCTTCTTATTGGACTTTTGCATAAAGAGAATGATTTAGTCCACAAGAAAATAGTTATGAAGACCTTTGGTATAATTAATCTCTAATACTATTTTGCTGTCTTTGAGACTATAAGGCACATTTTTCCTGTGATCATGATAAATATGTTTTATAATTTTAAAATTACTATCTCAAGCCTAGAGTTAAATTTAGACCTTGAGTAATATCTTTATATTTTTTCTTTTAAAATTGTTTCAGTAATGGCAAATGTGACCCATGTCAACCAGGATTTGGATCTGTTCTTTTGAAGGCTTTACTTGATAATATGTCATTTTTACCTGCTGCAGCAACTGGTGGTATGTGAAATCAGTTTAATTACAAATAACTATAGTTATAGAAAATATTTCAAAACTATACTATGGATTATTTAGTAACTCTTTTTCCTCATTTTTTTCCCCCGGTAGCTTATTATGTCAGGGAGTAGATAAATGCTGGCTGCATGGTCAGTTACTCTCTGTTCAGTTAATATTTCTACGAAAGGGTTACATGGGACAATTAAGTAAATAATTAGGTCATTTCAGTTCATGCCTTTTATATAACTTCATTAAAATCATTGATTTGTACATTTGTTTACTGACTGTAGATCAGATGTCACAAAGCTGAAATGCTAGCAAGTGCCAGGGACGTGATGTAAATAAGTAAAGTTGTCCACGTATAGTTATATGTGCATATATTGTGTGATTAGTAAGGTCTATGGCAAACTGTAGTGATGTAAAAGGGACTAGTGGTTTACTTATCACTTGAAAACTGTGATATGCCATTCAAGACAAGTATAGTATCAAGTAGGATTATAAAGCAGCCACTTAAAATCGCACATAAAGTTGTTTCTTTTTCTTGCTATTGTGTTGTTTTATTATAAAGAGCTACTAATTGGTATTTTAAACCTAGTGTTGTTTTCCTGTAAACATTTCCTATAATCTTGTACTTTGTAAACAGTCAACTCCGTCAACAAGTTACATGAGTGATAGATATATTTCACAAGTATTTGATCTTTGTGATAAACCAGAAAAAAGCTCAAAGTTAGTTGGTAACTAATTATTTTGTCAGTATTTTAATTTAGTTAAATAAGGAGTCCATTTATAGTTTCCTTAAACATAGATTGGCTAAAACTATTAACTAGAACATTTGCAAATTGGTTTTTAACTATAATAGTCTCTGATGTGTAAAATAGTAGTTATTTGAAGATAATCTCAGATATGGGATGCTCAAATTCTTAGATGTATTTGGTAGTTGGACATCTCAAGTCTCATAGAAGAATCTTAAAATACACAACCATAATCATCACTTAAGCCAAATTGGTCTGTGTGGAACTGGCAGTATAGAATAACTGCACTCCATTCACTTGTTAAACTGTACTGTTGTAGTTGTAGCTAACTGCCTTCCAGTGTTTTGAAAATTTCGTACACAGAAGCTGCATTTCAGGAAGAATAATTTGAGGGACCTGTGGTTTTTCCACTTTTCAATTTATTTTATAATATCCCTCAGAGTCATCTTAGGTTGGTGAACAACTAAATACCTAGATTTCAAAATAAATTTGAAATTCCTAATGTAAGACTGCACTTCAGGTTCTGGTTCATACTGTCATTGTCCTCTGATTTCTCAAAGGAACTGGTCTTTGTATGCTATCCTTAAAGATACTCTCTCTAGAAAAAGAAGGTATACTGATGTTAATGGTATCTGAAGTTATCTTTGTTAGAGAAAAATGAGAAAAAAAGAAACCTTGGTATTTTTATTTTTGTTTTCAGGTTCTGTCTATTGGTACTTTGTCTTACTGAATTATGTGAAAGATGAAGATTTGGCTGGGTGCAGTACAGCTTGTGCATCTTTGCTTACTGCTGTGTCCAGACAGTTACAGGACAGGTTAACACCAATGGAGGCTTTACTTCAGACGAGGTATTTTGATATATGTAATAAGTAATAAAGAGTCTTTCTGGGTGTGATATCACCACTGAGCAAAACTATTAAAATATATTAAAAAAACTAAAAAATGGCACTCTGGTGGCATAATGCCTAAGGCATTTGACTGCTAACCAGAAGGCTGGCGGTTCAAACCCACCAGCAACTCCTCGGAAGGAAGATTGGGCAGTCTATTTCCGTAGTGATACCACCTTGGAAACCCTATATATATTTTAAAAATTAGTTGATTTTGCAAAATTATATGTAATTTATGCTTTACCTTATTCCAGATGATCTGAGAGTACTGTTTTTCTCTGAATCAATGTAGTGATTGAAGGGAAATAGAGACGCCTGATATTTTTTCCTTGCTTCAGTCTGCTGATCATACTGTTGATTTGTTAGCCTCTAGCTTATTGTAATCACAATTGTAGAGTCTCTAAAGCCAAAAAACCTGTTGCCATTGAGTCTATTCTGACTCGTAGTGACCTTATACGAAAGAGTGGAACTGCCTCATAGTGTTTTCAAGGCTCTAAGTCTTTATAGAAGCAGACTGCCTCATCTTTCTTCTGCAGAGTGGCTGGGGGGTTCGAACTGCTGACCTTTTGGTTAGCAACCAAATATGTTAAACACTGTCCACCGGAGTTCCTTGTGGAGTCTCTGGACAGTGTTTTTTGGAATGAAAGTTTGTAGGAAACATGCTGAGACTCACTGAATTTAATGGGTTAAATCTGGTTAGGTTCTCCCTTTGCCTTGTTAGTCGAACTGCTCTTAAAAATAATAGATAATTCATTAATTAGATGACTGACAGGAAAATTGTTAGGACATTGTTTTATTTTTCAGATATGGATTATATAGCTCACCATTTGATCCAGTCCTCTTTGATTTGGAGATGAGTGGCTCTTCTTGTAAAAATGTATACAACAGCAGCATTGGTGTCCAGTCAGATGAAATTGATTTATCAGATGTCCTTTCAGGTAGTTACTCCTTTCATTAGAGGAATTTCTGAATTTTATATCTTGACTTTTATATCTTTACTTAATAGACTTACTAGATTTTAGTTACTACATTTTTGTCTTTAAAGAACTAAAATTCTTTACCACTTAGCCTAACATCTGTGAATTATTAAACAGATTATTCCCTCTTCCCAAGAACCCTTGCCCCCAACAGCAGTAGTAACAGCAACAAAAATAGACCATAGAATAATATGAAAGTGATCTTTGAAAAGATTGTGAATTTGTTTTTTTGGTTCTTCCTTGCTTGTTCACATTACCTTAATGCTCATAAGAAACTTTGAAATTTGACTAGTTGTAGCCTATTCAGTTTTATTTGATAGGCCTTTGTAATCTCTATAAAGCCAAAGAATATGTTAATTCATATTTGCAAAATATAAAATTGACATATACTTAGTGTAATAAGTAAGGATGCAAAAAGAAAAAAATAATTGCCTGTATCTACTATCACACTGTCTTGAGGTAAGCTTTGTGCATTTTGTTATATTACCCTTCTCCACATTTCTGAAGAATATGCTTTTAGATTGTAAACTATATTGATGTGCTCTGAAACTTTTTATAATCATTTCAAATTCTAAATTTGATGGTTATTTTCCTTTGGAAAACAGTGACAGTTAAAAAAAAAAGTGACAGTGTCACTTTTGATTTTCTTTCATCTAATATGGCATTTTCTGCTGAAATGTTTTAAGTAAATCAGAATGTTAGAAAATTTCTTTGCAAACACATAAAGTAATTATCACATTAAATGTAGTAAATTTGGGGAAGTTAATCTCAGTTTCACTTATTGTAAACTAAACTATAAATGGAGAATAAGCCAAAATAAAAAAACCAAGTACACAAATACAAATAACATGCAAAATGCCCTCAGCTCTAATCTCTCCACCCTTGTGTATAGGATCTTGAGCTATTTAGACGTGTTTTCTACACATTTTGATTAAAATTTCTAAAGAAATTGATCATATTACCTGTACTGGTTTCTCATTTCTTTTTAGTTACATGTGGTCCCTTAAGTATATGTATTGTCTCTTTTTTTTTGATGACTTAGGCCTTAATCACTTCATGTCCATTTCAGTTTCTTCTGTCTTTTATATTCAAGTTCTACAAGTTATACCATTGTAATTTATGACTGCAAATCAGAGTGGAAATATCCTACAGAATGTAATAAGACAGAATGAAATCCCTTAAAGGAGAAGACCACAAGCCTTAAAGACCAAGCTCCAAGGCAGTCAAGTGGCTAGAGTAACAACACTCAGGAAAGACAAACGAGTATCATGACCTGTAAATCTCTGTATATATTTCTCATCATTTTACTCCTCATTATTGGCTTTTCTATAGCATTCTATTTCTAGTTAAGGATAACAGTGGCACCAGACAGAAATGTGAATGCTATCCTCAATACCTTTTTCATCCACATTGAGACTGTCACCAGTTTTTGTCTATATTTCTACCAGCGTACATTTCAAATGTGCATATTTTCTTGCCTGTTAGGATTATACCATTAGAGTTCAAGCCATTGTCATCTTGTATCTGCACTATAATCATAGCTTTTCATCTGGTCTCTGTGTGTCTGTTCTTGCCTCACTTCAGTATATTCTCTCTGTTGCAATGGGTGTGATCATTTTTGTATGCAAACCTGATCATTGTATCTCTCTCCTTAAAATACTTTCCACATCTCATTTAAATCCAACCTCTAATACAGTATATGTAATGCCGCCTAATCTTGTGCCATTGCCCTTTGTAGTCTCCTTTCTCTGGCCTGTTGGTTCTCAAAGCTTGGTCCATGGACCCTTCAGGGCTCTTGAGACCCTTTCAGGGGGCTGGTGGGCCAAAATTATTTTTATGGTAATAAAATGTTGTTTGCCTTATTTACTGCATTGACATTTGTATTGATGATGATCTTCACCATACATGTGCAGTTGAAAAAAAAAATGCCAGTTTCATTTACAACTGTGCTTGATGAGATCCTAAAAATTATTAATTAAATTGTGAACCTGTGAGTATGCATCTTTTAAACGTTCTATGTGATGAAGTAATTTTGCATATAGCACCTCTGCTGCTTAATAAAGTATGATGACTATCTTGAGAAAATCATAGAACACCATTTTCATATCAAAGAATGACTGCTGGATAAGCTATGTTAATTCAAACTTGTTTATTTGGCAGACATTTTCTCAAGAATGAATGAAAAAAGTCTGTCACCTCACTGGAATCAGTTGATACAGTATTTGTTACCAAGGTTAAAGTTAGAAGCAAAAGTTAGAATTTGGGAAAATTTTTGTCCCCCACTATGGTCTTAACAACTTTCCAGTATTTAAAGACTTTTCTGATGGGATATGGTCATGTTAGTTAATGTAAATTTCTGATACTATATAAGGAAATATGCCAGTATTTGAAAGATCTGCATACAGCAGCCAATCATCATTTTCTCAGTGACTAGGCATGATGGTTCAAAATAATGCATGAGTAAAAGATTCACTTAATGTACAAAATAGACCAAGTGATTTTAATCTAATAACATTTGAGAAGTTCATTGGGCTCATTGATAAGGTTTCAAATGATACATTGCATCTAATCTTTAAGAAACTATTGCTTGTCAAATTTTGAATATCTAAAGGTATTAAAGATTCTTTCCTTTATAACCACATATTTACATTAGGCTGAATTTTTTCCATGTATTTCAACCCAAACAGCATATTCGAGTACATTGAAAACAGTGGCACGTGGAGAATACAGTTAACTTGTGATAAACCAGATTTTAAACAGATTTTCAGATGTATAAAACATTGCCACTTGGCTCATTAAATTATTTTTTAGTGATTTTTCATACAAATATTTATTTTAACATCTTACAGGTTTACTATTAAGTAAACTTTTAATTTTTTTTCAGATTTTAAAACTTCTACTATATTAAATATTAATATATATCATAAACCCAACATAAGTAATAAGGTCTTGGGAGCTCTGGTGGTGTAGTGCCTAAGGCATTTGACTGCTAACCAGAAGGCTGGCAGTTCAAACCCACCAGCCATTCCTCGGAAGGAAGATTGGGCAATCTAATTCTGTAGTGATTCTGCCTCGGAAACCCAAGAGGAGAGGTTGCAATCAGTTGGACCCGACTTGATGGCAGTGAGAGTTAAGTTTAATAGGGTCTTGGTTCAAAAAGTTTTAGAACTATTCGTCTAGCCATAGTGTGTTCTTTGAGTTCCCATGCTCATTCCTACCTCAGTGATTTCAGTCATGCTTCTTCTGCATGAATTCTCTTACCCCAGTGCAATAAATACGTAAGAATCTGTTATTCTTCTATTCAATTTCATCCTATCATCCTGGAAGCATTTTCTTATGCCTTGATTTAGGGCCTATTTCCTCTGCCAGTCCTTTCATCTTCTCTTAAGTAGAACTTGGTACATTTGCTTTTTAAAGTTCACTTGTGTAATTGATTAACAGCTAGTGACTGCTAACAGAGACTGTAAGTCTCCTGAAGACTGGAGCCTTATCTTTTGCTACTGTGTCTGCCAGGTCTTGTACTGTGTCATGTGTCAGTTCCTGTACTGGATACAAATGGGACATTAGTGAGCAAGATTATGACAGAGAAGTTGTATAGTTAATAATCTTTCAGATGTTGAGGATAGTTTTTATCTCACCATTCTTTTCAACTTCAGTTTTTGTTTTAATTTTCTCTTAAAGGATTCTGTTTAGAGTAGTGCTTGATTCCAGAAAATTTTGACAGTACTGAGAATAACCCTTTTCTTGCCCTCAAACCACAAACACAATCACTGTTGATTCCCTTGTGTTGTTCCCTAGGCTTTTTTGCTGTGATTCTTTTGGCTATATAGTTGTGGCCATGTGATTTATTAATTTATTTATTACAATTGCATATGCTTACTTAAACTATTTTCATGACTCTAAAGTAAAATGTTTAATTCTAGAAAATTATTAATATATAGGAAATATTAAATAGTATAAATAACATTTTTTAACATGTTTTCATACTTTAGTCTCATTTTAGTGCCTTCTGATTTTATACAGTTGACATCTTAGAATGTATTTACTGGTTATTGAATATAAGTATCAGTTTGTTAGAAAACTGTCACTCATGTTTCTTATAAATGTAAGCACTAAGTTGCTTTTATGACACTCAGGAAAACTATCATCTTGTGTTTTGTAAATTTACCTAATAATTTGTCGACTGTTGAGGGTACTGTGTAATGGTTGTGCATTTATACATGTGCTCTAATTAAAATTTGAAAAACAGCTACAGTTTTCAGTATAATACCATTGTATCTTTAAGGTTATCTTCACATACTATATAAAATCTGTTTCATTTTCTGATTTAGGCAATGGAAAGGTCAGTAGTTGCACAGCTGCTGAGGGCAGTTTTACATCTCTCACTGGACTTCTAGAAGTTGAACCCTTACACTTTACTTGTGTGTCAACTAGTGATGGAACCAGAATAGAAAGGGATGATGCAAGTACGTTTACTGGTATATACCTTCTTTTATTATATATACATTTAAATGGAATACAATATCAGTTTATAATATATGTAAATTTCATTACTGTAATGTTAAGTAGAAAATTGTTTATGGGAAAGATGTTTTAGGAAAAAATCAAAGTAGTTTTGTTTATTTTCTAAGTGAATTTAAAGTTGTTTTTTTTCCTATTTGCTAGAGCACTGTCTTAATTTCCTTTCTTTTTATATCTTTGAATTTTAAAAAGTTCTTTAATTTGGAAAATACCAAACATAACAGAAGTAGAGGAAACGAGTAAGATGAACTCCATGTTTCCATTACCCAGCCTCAGTAGTTATCAACAGATAGACCTTGTTTGGTGTATTTTTGGTGTCATAATGCTATTTTTTCCATTAAAATACCTGTATATTTCAAAATGTCTTTGATAAGGTTGAAGAAGAGTGAAGAAGGGAATACTGTTTTTTTCTGAGTAGTTTAACCAACTTTGAATATATAAACCACCCTTACATAAGATTGAGTCTATCTTGGTATATATAGTGGAAATTTTTGTACTTGGTCTATAGTTTTATGCCTCTATTATTGCCACTGAAGGATTTGCATGTTTTGTGCTGATTCTAATGGTGACCATTTTGTATAAATTCATCTTTTTTTTTCTCTCAATATTTTAACAAATAGGAAAAACAGAGTATGAAAAAAAATAATAAATTTAATGTTGCTATTGGCTCCAGAATGACATGGAACTTTCCGAGGAACTTAATAGATCTGTATTTGAGTGCCTTTTTATTCAGAAGCATTTTATATTTTTTAATTGTGGAGGTAACCACTTAGTGAGATTCATGGCTTACATAGTGAAGATCTGAATTTTGGTCAAAATCTATTCTTTGCTTTATATGGAGATTGTAGAAGGGTCAGAATTAATTTGTATATTTTTCTCTTGGACTACCTATCATAATCATTTTGTAGAAACTTATATTTATCTTGGAATAGAAGCATCCCATGACAGAAGAATTTATCTTTCAGCATATTCTTTAGTATTAAATCAGTCTCTTTTATAGAGTTCTTATGAATTTAAGTTCTAGTTTTTAGTTTTGTTTTTGTTTTTCAAATCCATATTTTTGATTTGATTAACTAATACTTCAGAAAGCATAAAATTATAAAAGACAAAACATTAGGCTTTAAAGGGAAGCATTCTATAATGCTCCCCACCATTATAACCAGTTTCATGTGTTTCCAGAGGAAGTGTATGCATATATAAGCAATCACCCCTGTATTCCTACTTAACCCCAACCACCACTGCCCGAGGGATATTTAATAAAAATGGTAGGTCACAGTTCAACTTCAGATGTGCTGATAAGGTGCTAAAAGATGACAATAGTCTGTCAATTTTCTATTTACTTTTTTCTTTTGAACAATGTTAATTGTGAAATACAGTACCTATACAAAGAGTAGAGAACAATTGTACAGCTCAGTAATTTTATCAAAAACCTAAATGTACATATAAATTACTCCTAGTCAACAAATAACAGTTTCACCATCGTAAAGGTACCTTCATGCCCTTTTATACTTACTGTATTTTCCCTTACTACCTTTTTCTCTATCTATAAAAAATAAGCACTGTTCTGATTTTCAGAGTAATCACTTGTTTTTTGTTTGTTTAACCTCTTAATCATAAATTGTTGGACACAAGGTTGAGTAAAAAACCAATAAACCAATTGCCTTTGAGTTCATTCCAATTGATGGTGACCTAATGTGTGTCGGAATAGAACTGTGCGCTGTAGAATTTTCAGTGGTTGGTTTTTCAATAGATCGCCAAGCCTTTCTTTCAAGGTGCCTTTGGGTGGATTTAGACCTTCAGTCATTTGGTTAGCAACCAAGTGTGTTAATCGTTTGTACCACCAGGGTTAACTTCTAGAGAGTATAGGATCATATGCTTTTTTTGTCTTTCTTTTGCTCTGCATTCTTCTGTGCAGCATTATGATTGTGAACTTTATTCATATTGTTGAATATAAATAGTTGGTTCTTTTAATTGTTCTATGTTGTCGTTGTTATTTGCTGTCGAGTCGGCCCCGACTCATAGCGACCCCTCCTTGGGTTTCCGAGGCAGTATCACTACGGAAGTAGGATTGCCCAACCTTCCTTCCGAGGAGTGACTGGTGGGTTTGAACCACCAGCCTTCTGGTTAGCAGTCAAGTGCCTTAGGCACTATGCTACCAGAGCTCCTAATTGTTCTATAGGGTCCCATTATATGAATAAAACAAAATTTGTGTATCCAGTCTTTGATTTATATACTGTTGATGGACATTTTTGTTCTTCCATTATGGGGCTCTTAATATTAATAGGTACACTTTTCTCTTGGCTATGAATTTAAGAGATGAATTGCTGGTTTTAGGGTATTGATACGTTCAGTGTGAATAAGTAATGTTAAAGAAGCATTTCTTGATTTCCAAATTAAAGATCAGTTATCATTTTTGCTATTGGTTTCTGTTTAATTGCCCTGAATTCAAAGAAAATACTCTCTATCAATCCTATAAAATTAGTTGGGAATTCTAGAGGGTCAGTTTTTATAAGTATTCCATGAGTGTTTAACAATATTCACTCTGTACTTCTTGATGAAGTATACCCTGTATAAATTCATTTCCTTACCTTTGCTAATTGTGTCCTTCAGATTATATTTTTAATGATTACTTAATCTACTTGGTTTCTATTTAGTTACTTTGAGTGGTATGTTAAAATCTTGACACCATACCTGTGGGTTTGTGTATTTTTGCTGTCACTATTTTATATAAAATACATTTTTGAGGCCACCTATAAATTTAGAATGGTTATAGCTATCCTAAGACCTGAATCTTTCATCATTATGAATTCTTTGTTTACTTCTGAAGTTGCTATTTCTGCTAAGATTTACTTTGTTTGATATTTATATTACTAGGATCAGCTTTCTTTGCATTTCTGTTTGTAAATATATTTTTTTGAATTTACCTTTTTGTATTTTAACGACTTTATTTTTTATCAATAGGATGAAACTGGGGCCCAGAAATGCTAAATGTGTTGGCCAAGGACACTCAGCCATTGTAAGACTGAGTGGGGCTCCTGGGTTCTTCGTGTGTCTGCACCTTGGGTAGCCTAGGACCACTGCTCTTGATACCACTGATCATGAAGTTGCACATTCTAAAATGGTTTTTAATTTTGAGCATTTTATTGTGATTTGGGTGACAGTTTACAGAGCACATCAGTTTACCATTCATTCACATATTCTCTCGTGATGTTAGTTGCTGCAGTCCCCTCAGTACAACACCCGTCCTGCTGCTTGTTTGGGTTCCCCGTTTCCATTTGCCCATCTTTCCTGCCATTCTTACCTTCTCAGCTTTGTTTTTGGGAAAAGATGTCCTTTTGTTCTCCTCTTGTTGATTGTTGCGAGGAGTATGTTCCTCACAGTATTCTTGCTCACTTTTCAGTCCTGTCTGTTGTTTGGCTGAAATGTATCAGATTGAAGGGTGTCTGAAGGCCATCGTCTTGGGGGTTACACCAGTCTTTATCACATTGACCTTTTTTATGAGCCTGAATTTTGTTCTACATTTTTTTCCCACTCTGTACAGAACCTTCTGTTGTGATCCTAAAGTGGTCAGCAGTGGTAGCCAGGCACCATACAGTTTTTCTGTTCTCAAGCTAATGGAGGTTGTAGTTTTTGTGGTCTCTTAGTCCTTTGAACTAATTATTTTACGGTGTCTTTGATTTTCTTCACTCTTCTTTGGTCTGGACAGGAAGAAACTGATAAGTTATATCTTAGATAGCCCCTCACAAGCTTTTAAGACCCTTGTTGCAACTCACCCAAGTAGGATTTAGACCATTTTATTTATTGACTGTGTTATCCCAGTTAACCTGCGTGTCACCGAAAGCTCTGATCCTTGAGGAAGCCCTGTGACTTAGTCCCTCAAGGTGTTTAATGATGGCTAAGAAGTTGGCATAGTTTTGCCACTTTTATATGCTACCATGTCCCGGGATATACTTGCAGCACATACAATATGTTTGTAGAAAAATCCACTGCCATTGAGTTTATTCCAACTTATAGTGACCCCATTGGGTTTCCAAGGCTGTAAATCTTTTGTGTGTGTGTGTGTGTGTGTGTGTGATTTGGGTGAAAGTTTACCGAGCAAACTCACTTTTCATACAGCAGTTCACACACACGTTGTTTTATGACATTGGCTACAATTTACCCCAATGCAACAGCTCCTTTCCCACTTCCTCCCGATAATTACCTCTTCCCTGTGTCCATCCCTCCATGCACTCCTGCCCCCTGAGCTGCCTCTCTGTGCATGAACAGCCCTTCTTTCTCTCATGATTGTTCTCTCCAAGGAGTGTATCTACCCCAGGTAAATGTTCAACTCATATGCCTGTCTTTTGTTTGTCTGGAAGCTACAGGAGTGGGTTCAATTCCAGACTTGAAAGGGCATCTAGGGACCATAGTCTCAGTGGTTCCATCAGGTTCTATCAGACCAGCAAAGCTGCTCCCTCCTTTTTTTTTTTTCCCAAATGATTTTGAGTTTTGTTCCACATTGTTCTCCCTCTATATCTAGGATCACCTACATAGATCCCCCTCTGAGTGCTTGACAGTGGTAGCCGGGCACCATCTGGTTCTTCTGGTCTCATAGTCGTACAGGCTGTGGATCGCATGGTTTACCAGTCGCTAGGACTAATTGTTTCCATAATCTTTGGTTTTCTTCATTCTTCTTTGCTCTGGATGAGGAGAGACTCATTGTTGCATCTAGATGGCAGCTTGCAAACTTTTGCTTTTAAGATCCCAGTCACTACTCACCAAAGCAGGAGGTGGAACAATGTTTTGTGTAGTATGTGATTCCAAGGCTGTAAATCTTTATAGAAGTAGATTGCCTTATCTTCCTCCCATGGAGCAGCTGGTGTTGGGTTTTAACCATTGACCTTCTAGTTAGCAGTCAGATGCCTTGCAGATAGAGAGCTGTCCTGTGCCAAAACTATATATGCTCATGGGTATACTCCCATACACTGTTCAGTTTACATACCTATCTGTGTATCCACTAGTAAATGAATATTTTTTATTGCAGGATTGTGTATTAATTGTGTTTACCATTGTTTCCTTTTACTCTTGCCCACCTCCTGATGTCTTCCCTTTCCTTGGTCGCATTATGCTGTCCTCTTTCATGTTGTGTGTTTCCTGTCCCTTCACCCAAGTGAATGTGTATCTACTATCATAATGCCTAAGGCATAGCCCTGGTAAACAGAAGGGCTGGTGGTTCAAACCCATCAGCCACTCCTTGGAAGGAAGACTGGGCGGGCAATCTACTTCTGTAGAGATACTGCCTTGGAAATCCCAAGGAGGGGTCGCTGTGAGTTAGGACTGACCCGATGACAGTGAGTTTGGTTTTTTTTTGGTGTCTAGTTA
>NW_006921641.1:3554319-3555456 GCF_000298275.1 Orycteropus afer afer | reverse complement strand
CAATATTTGTCCTTTTGTGAATGACTTACTTCATTCAACATAATGTTTACCAGGTTTATCCATGTTTTCAGATGTTTCAATATACTCATCATTATTCTTTAACATTGTGTGTACATACTGGAGTGTGTTTATCCATTCATCTATTGATATTGATGAGCACAAGATGTTTTTTCCGTCTTTTTGCTATTGTGTATAATGCTGCAGTGAATGTGGGTTTGCATATTTCTATTTATAGTGTCATGGCTCTCATCACTAGGGTATATATACCTAGTAGTAGGATTACTGGATCATATATTATCTCTATTTGTAACTTTTTAAGGAAGTAATACATTGTTTTCCACAGTAGTTGCCATTTTGTAGTCCAACCAGCAGTGTGTGAGAGTTCCAATATCTCCATACTCTTGCCAGCATCTATTGTTTTCACTTTTTTTTTACTCTTTGATCCTTACTTTTATTGTTGGGATAAGAGCATATATCAGTGTGGTTGTGATTTGTGTCTCCCTAATGGCTAATGATCCTGAGCATCTCTTCATATATTTGTTGGCCGCCTGAATGTTGGTTTTGGTGAAGTGTCTGTTCATATTCTTTTCCCATTTTTAATTGAATTATTTGCCTTCTTGTTGTTGAGCTTTTCAAGTTTTTTTTTCTTTTTTGATTGTGATTTGGTTGAAGATTTCAGAGCAAATTCACTTTGCATACAGAAGTTCACATATACTTTGTCTTATGACATTGACTACAGTTTACCACAATGCAACAGCTCCCCTCCCATTTCCTCCCCATAGTTACCTCTTCCCTGTGTCCATCCCTCCATGGACTCCTGCCCCTGAGCTGTTTCCCGTAAGCAGCCCTTCTTTTTCTCATGATGGTTCTCTCCAAGGAGAGTATCTACTTGAGGTAAATGATCAACTCATATGCCTGTCTTTTGTTTGGCTAGAAGCCACTGGTGTGGGTTCAATTCTAGACCTGAAGGGCAGTTAGGGGCCATAGTCTCAGTGGTTCCACCAGGCTCTATCAGACGAGGAAACCTCGTCCCCCTCCCCCCTTTATTTTTTCCTCCAAATGATTTTGAGTTTTGTTCCACATTGTTCTCCCTCTCTATCAAGGATCTCCTACATAGATCCCCTTCCAAGTGGATGA
>NW_006921641.1:3543112-3554219 GCF_000298275.1 Orycteropus afer afer | reverse complement strand
TGATTTACAGAGCAAATTCACTTTCCATACAGCAGTTCACATATACTTTGTCTCATGTCATTGACCACAGTTTACCACAATGTAACAGCTCGGGTAACCACGGTAAAAAAGGGGGAAAAAAAAAACAAACCTCAAATTAAAAAATAAAAAAAATTTCAGCCAGCATCAGTGAAAAGAAAAAATGCTGAAAACTAGGACCTGGGAGGGGAAGATTAAGAATAATAATAAAAAGGAGAAAAGTATTAATAATAATAGTTGTTAAAACAGACAAGTACAAGCAAACTAATCACCAGGAAAAAAAAAAGCGAAAAATAAAAAAAAAAAAAGAATTCGTGGAGGACAGGACAGGGCATCCAGGCTCCCTCTGACCACACAGACTGTGATGGAGTTCCTGTGGGCCCAGAAGGTAGGTGGGAATGAGGGATGGCCGCACCTCCGTTCACCAAGCAGGTGTGGGGTTTAAGCGTAACAAGAGGAGTGTCGTACCTTGTCAGTCTTGTAGGTCCCAAGTGTCCTTGGAGTTGCTGGCAAGCAGAACGTGTTCTTAAGCCCTAGGAATCTATCTGCCAGAGTGCTGTCTCTTTAAATATCCAAAATAGTCAATCCGCTTTTTAAACCTTCAAAGTGGCAGCGTCCTCTGGACAGGCAAAAGTCCACAGTTCAGCCCACCTTTCTCTTCATCGTCTCCGTTTGTTCCCCAGCCACTGTGCACGGTCCTCTGTGCAGACGCTGATAGCAGCATGATTTTTTGGTTAATTCTTAGGCCCTACCATCACTCGGGAATCTCCATGCTGCTGTCTGTGCCGTCAGGATCGCTGCCAGACTGCTGCTGCATACGTTTCGTTTTTGGTATTCTCACCCAAATTCTTCTGCTAGTTGGGGTTTAGTCCACTTCTATATCCTTCCCTTCAAGGCTCAGGGGTCCAGGATTATCTTCTGTGTCTGTGTTAATTGGTTTCCCTTTTCTATTTGAAGAGGGTCTGTGCAGTCTTTCTGCCTAGTCCTCCATCTTGCCAGTCTCCTGAAAGTCGTCTCAAGTTTTCTATAAATTTTAGAGGTAGTCTCTTATCAGATATGTCATTTCTAAAAATTTTTTCCTCTCTATAGGTTCGTTCTCTATTGACTCTTTTGGAGAAGTTTTTTGATGCGCATGTATTTAATTTTTAGTAGGTTCCAGTTATATAGTATATTTTCTACTTTCTGTGAAGTTTCAGTTGAGTTTGATAGACTAGGGCTCTAAGTTAGTCCCTGTTTTTTCTTCTGTGATTTTTATGGTTTTAGATACTATATTTAGGTCTTTAATCTTTCCAGAGTTAGTTTTATATCTGTTGCGCGGTATGGATCCTGTTTCATTTTTCTGCAAATGGATATCCAGTAGCACCATTTGTGTTAAGAGACTCTCTCTTCACCATTTAATAGATTTTTGGCCCTTTGTCAAATATCATTTGGTACTTTTAAATACCTAATTAAATTTATCTGAGTATCAGAAAAACAATATTTTACATTTGGCTGATTTGCATCAAGATATATCATACTCATTCCTGAAATGATATTTTAACGTATTATAGAATTCTAAGTCAGTAGTTATTTATTAAAGTCAGTGATACAGTTATATTATACCTATTCTAATAGTGTGTTGATTCTTAAGGTTTGTTTTTATATATACACATTCATGCTATCTGTGAGTACAGTTACATTTTTCCCCAAAAATTTTTACATTGTTAATTTCTTTGTCTTGTAGTATTGTGTTGCACAAGACTTCTTGTATTATGTTAAATAGAAATGATGATTATTATCTTTGTCTTGTTCTCAACTTTATATTCTTCATATCTGGAGTTTTTGATATCTTTGCATAAAACTGTAAAAGATTATTGAAAATTCGGATAGTCGAAATGATTTTCTGTGTAGTAGCAGTTGACTTATTATTCTTCTTGTTCATATTTTTTTGTGTGTATCTCTAGTGATTTAATTGTGTGTCAGTTTGTTGTATTGTGGTGGCTTGTGTGTTTCTGAGATTCTGGAAACTATGCCACCAGTATTTCAAATACCAGCAGAGTCACTCATGGTGGACAGATATCATTGGCACTTCCAGACTAAGACAGACTAGGTAGAAGACCTTGTAGTCTACTTCTGAGAAAATTGGCCAGTGAAAAACCTCATGAATAGCAGAGGAAAATTGTCTGATAATAGTGCCAGAAGATGAGCTCCTCAGTTTATAAGATACTTAAAATACAATTGGGGAAAAGCTGCCTCCTCCATGTAGAGTTGACCTTCCTGACATGTAGAGAATGAAGCTTTCTTCTCATTTCCTCAAAATAAGCAGAAACACCTGCAAATATCCGTTAATAATTGGAATATGGGATGTATGAAGTCTGAGCCTAGGAAAACTGGAAGTGGTCAACAATGAAATGGAACATGTAAAGATCAGTACCCCAGCTATAGTGAGCTGAAGTGAGCTGGTGAACAATCATATTGTCTGCTGTTCCAGGAATGACAGATTGAAAAAGAGTCGCCTTGCATTCATCGTCAGAAAGAACATTTCAAGATCTGTCATGAAGTACAGTGTTGTCAGTGATTGGATAATAGTCATTAGCCTATGAGGAAGACTGGTTGACATGGCTGTTGTTCATATTTATGCACCAACCACTATTGCTAAAAATGAAGATATTTTGAAGATTTTTACCAACTTCTGCATTCTGAATTTGATCAAACATAATCAGGATAATTGCTGGTGATTAGAATGTGAAAGTTGGAAACAGAAAAGAATAGGGTCTTGGTAATAGAAACAATGCCAGGAATTGCATAGTAGAATTTTTCCAAGAACAATTACTTTTTCATTGCAAATAACCTTTTTCAACAACTTATGGCAGCTTTTCACATGGACCTCACTGCATGGAAACACAGGAATTGAATCGACTACATCTGTGGAAAGAAATGACGGAGAAAGTCAGTATTATCACTCAAAAATAGGGCAGGAGCCGACTGTGGAACAGACCATCAATTGCTTATATGTAGGTTTAATTTGAAACTGAAGAAAATGAAAACAAGTCTGTGAGAGCCAAAATACAATCTTGAGTATATACCACCTGAATTTAGAAACCATAGATTTGAGGCACTGAATGCTAATGACTGAAGAACTGACAAGTTGTGAGGTGATACCACTTACATCATACATGAAGCAAGTAAATGGGGTCAGTAAAAGGATAGGAGAGAAAGAAAAGACAAAGTTGTATGTTTCAGAACAGACTCTGAAATTTGCTCTTGAATGCAGGGTAGCCAAAGTAGAAGGGAAAAATAATGAAGTAAAAGAGTTGAACAGAAGATTTCAAACTATGGCTTGAGCAGACAAAGTATTACAAGACCTAGATTTAAAACCATTTTTCAAGCAGAAAGAGCTAAAGAAAAAATTCAAGCTTTAAGTAGCAATGTTGGGCAAAATGTGGAACAGTGCAGGAAGCATCAAAAGAAAACGGAAAGAATACACAGAGTTACTGTACCAAAAAGAATTGGCTGACATGCAACCATTTCAGGAGGTAGCATATGATCAAGAACTAATAGTATTGAAAGAAAAAGTCCAAACTGCACTGAAGGAATTGGCGATAAACAGTGGTCCAGGAATTACCTGAATACCACTTGAGATGTTTCAACTAATGGATGCAACTCTGTGGAATAAGTATGGCTGGGGTGCTTCTTGGAGAGGAGAGGATGGCAAGACTTTGTCTCCTGTACTTTGGGCATATTATCAAGAGGAACTAGTCCACAGAGAAGGACATCATGCTTTGTAACTTAAGAGGATCAGCAAAAAAGAAGGATACCCTAGCTGTAAAGATGGGCTCGAATAATGGCAACGATTGTGAGAATGGCAACAACAATTTGCTTTTCCATAAATATTCTTTAATCTTTAGATACTTTGTTGTTGTTGTTGTGTGCCATCGAGTCGGACCCAACTCATAGCCACCCCTTCTTGGGTTTCCAAGGCAGTGTCACTATGGAAGTAGATTGCCCAATCTTCCTTACGGGGAGTGGCTGGTGGGTTTGAACTGCCAGCCTTCTGGTTTGCAGTCAAATGCCTTAGCCACTATGCTACCAGAGCCCCCAGATACTAGCAGTTTATATTGAAATCACTTCAGTTACCTAAAATATACAAGTTTGCTATAAATGCTTCAATAAATCCAATAATTTTCACACTTAATTGGAATTAATAGCTTTTATACTAGATGTGGAATACAATGTATTTCATTTTGGGACTAAGCATGTTATATGATTGCTCTTATTTGACCAAAGTTAGATAATGGAGTTCAATTAAGTGAAGTGATTTGTGTCATAGGAGTGCACTTAGTGAAAAGAGCCCCCCCCCCCCCTTTAAGTAAAGATGTAGAACTTTTTCTATATAAGAGACGATACACAGCTTTTGTTGTCTTGTTGGTAGCTTACTTTTCAAGAGAATTGAGTGCAATACAGCCTTTTTTAGAGAGTACCAAATCAGATTGCCTAGGTGCAAAAACGACAAGGAGGCCACATGTTATGACCTCCTCTAATTCCACAGGAAGAAGGCAGAATCACCATCAATAGCGCAAGGCCTATTACTGCAAGGCCAGACATGCTGCCTCCCTCCAGCCCTTTCACCAACCGTTCCTCCCAAAGCACCCACCACCTCTCCTTTGGGTTCAATAACTCGCTGCAGTGGCCACACAGAACTCACGGATTACGGGGTTTATTAGGGAAGCACCAGGCTACAGCTCAAAATTCAGGAAGAATGCTCAGTCTCTCTCCCAGCCCACCATCCCTCAGCCAACAGTCTCTCACAGTCTCTTTCCCAGCAGTGCGTGTCCCTCGGTGTCTCACTCAGCAATGCGTGTCTCTTGCGTCTCTTTCCCAGCAGCACGTGTCTCTTTCAGGGGCACATGTCTCTTTTGGTAGCACGTTTTCCTCAACCAGCATTCAGAGAGTTCTGCCCCTAGGAGGCCTCCTTTTGAGCCCGGCAGCGTGGTCAAACTAGCCAATACAGCATCAGAACTCTAAGCACCTGAGAGAGAGTGGGCACCTCCCAGAACATTGTTTTGTGCCACTCCCAACAGAAATACTTTATCAGGATCTCCTCAGTTGCTCATAGAAAATCCTACCTTGGAGTTTACAAAGACTTATGGGTGGAAAAGCCACACTAAGTAATTTACTACACCACACTAGGTTTGAATCCTTTTTGTACTATTTATGAACAGATTGCTTGACTATCCTCAGCTTTGGTTTCATTTTTTGTAAAAGGGATAATAGTAGCATTTCCTTTATGCTGTTGCAAAGATTACATTAGTTGATGTAAGGTCCATTCTTAGCAAATTGTTTTGCAGTGTCTTTGGTTTTGGCTTCACATAGCCCTTCCTTCTAGTTCCAACTCTCCTACTATCAACCTTATAGATAAACGGAGCTGTTCTTGACTTAATCAACACAAAATGAGGATCATAATAAACAGTTCATATTTTGAATGCAACTAATTCATTAAACCCGTGTAACATAGTAATGTACACTAAATGTTTACAATTATCCTAGTAGTAATCATTTCCCCATGTGCTTTCTAGCACGGGTCTGTTATAATATAAATGGTAACACTTTTATTATACTTAACCTTTGCTTTGTACTAACTTGTTTGATTAATTGTCTACGTTTTTCCAAAATGCTTTTCCACAAATACTGGTAAACGTGTTATGGAAAAAGAATTCTTTTGTAATGTATATTTGAATAACATTGAAAAAGAAAGTCAAAGAGGGTTCTTAACTTGTATGATTTCATGTAGTCTTTCTTGATGATGATGATGTTTATGGTGTATAGTAAGCAGTGTCTCCAGATTGACATGATTGTACATGGGACATGCTTCTTTTCAGATTAGTATTCTAAGGACTGTACACTGTGTAACACTGCTTACATATACTGTGCAAGTCTCACACAGTTTGTGCTTTAAAATGAGGAAATAAGTGTCCTCTGTTTTTTGTAATGATGTTCTTATTGAAAATTTTTTTTAATTTTTTGGAGGGGGGTGGAGTGGAGTGTTACTGCTATAAGAAAATTTATTAATAGAAATTTCATTTTATCTCTAATGTTCAAATTGTGTGATAAGATTATTCATATTTTGAATTAACCAATTTAGTAAAATTAAATGATACTTCTTTGAAATATATTTGTAAAGTCAAAAATCTACTGAGTAACTTTTCTTTCATTTAGGAATCCTTTGAAGATCTCTTAGAACTTGAATAATGTTGTTGTTGTTGAATACTAGTATTATCAATATAGTTTTACCATTAAGATTTTTATTTTTATATCCTAGATTCCTCCCTTTTGAAATGCAAATAAACTATAATTTTAGTGCCAAAATAGTATACTTTGAATATGTTTCTGTATGAAGCTTTTCTTCATCCTGTTTTTCTCTTTCTTTGTCTTATGCCAGTGAGTTCCTTCGGGGTTACTCCTGCAGTAGGTGGACTATCATCTGGGACAGTTGGGGAAGCCTCGACAGCCCTGAGTTCAGCAGCCCAGGTAGCTTTGCAGTCTCTCTCTCATGCAATGGCTTCAGCCGAGCAACAGCTACAGGTGCTGCAAGAGAAACAGCAGCAGCTTTTGAAGCTTCAGCAACAGGTTGGAGACTATTTGGCTCTTTGTTCATGCTGTCTCTAAACTTCAAAAGCTGAAAAAGTACTGTAAAAATGACCATTATTTTCATAAAGGAAAATAGGGTGACCGATGTGAACTAATCATTTTCAACAAAAATGAGGTAAAGTCTTTGTGATATATTTAATTTTATTGAAATTATTTAAGTGTATTTTATTTGATAGGTATTTGAGGGAATATAATTGATACCTTTTTTGTGCAATCTTGAAATAAAATCCATTCGTACTCTGCTTAAATACTCTCGATCAGACTTTACAACACACTGTTACTGTTTTCACTGGAATGTAGAACTTAAAACAACATTTTAAAGACTAATTAAATTAATGCAACTTAAAATTTAGTAATAATGATAGTTGTTTCAGAGATTTCTTTGTAGTCTAAATTCATACTGTGGCATTTCCAGGTGGTAAATTGTATGGGGTTAGTCAGGTTTTGTGGGGTTAACAAAACCTGTTAGTATTTTGTTTTGAGCAGAACTTTGTCTCCTTGTTTATATTTAATAGTACTGCCTTCTTTTCACCTTTGGTTTGAAGAAATTCCTAGTTCTCAACAATTCTGGAACTTTATATTAAATATTCAGTGAAGTATATGTAGCAAAGAAATGCTCCATTAATGTTGAATTCAGATTGATATAATTTCATCTTTATTTAACTAGGATCCAGTTAATCATGATTATCTTCATAATAAATACCTGTGATGTGGTCCCCATTACTTAGGTGGTCAGGATTAGTCTATATATGTTGCTTTTACTTCTTTCACAGAAAGCAAAGCTGGAAGCCAAGTTACATCAGACAACAGCTGCAGTAGCATCAGCAGCATCAGGAGCATCAGGAGCAGCTCCTGTTCATAACTCTGTGCCTTCCAACCCAGTGGCAGCCCCCGGATTCTTCATTCATCCATCTGATGTTATTCCACCCACTCCTAAAACAACACCACTTTTTATGACTCCACCACTCACCCCACCTAATGAAGCAGTGTCTGTTGTGATTAATGCAGAACTTGCACAGCTTTTCCCAGGTTCAATCATTGATCCACCAGCAGTCAATCTTGCTGCCCATAACAAAAATTCCAACAAGTCCAGAATGGTAAATTCTTGTTTTAAATAGATGTTTACTTACACATGTAAAAATATTTTGAAATACACTCTAACTTTAGAATGTAAAATTTTATTTTTTGAACTTCAGTTATCAAGTTATTTCCTTATATAAAATTTAAAATTATGGTTAGTAGTTTTCATATAGAAAGAGTAGTATTAACAAGAGTTACACTTTTTTTTTGTTTTCCCCCTAGAATCCACTTGGTTCTGGTCTAGCCCTTGCAATTTCTCATGCTTCACATTTTCTTCAACCTCCACCTCACCAGTCCATTATTATAGAGCGAATGCATTCAGGTAATCTTTGATTTTTCTCAAATTATTATTCTTGTTTAGTCTCCAGGTCCTTTTAAGACTTAATATCCTGCAGTTTGATTTTTTTCTTTGCCAATCAATTATATCTGATCTTGGTTAAGTACTTTTACCAAGAATAAGCATTACATTGAACTCTGAAGCACTATATTATCACCAAGTTGAAGGAAAGAGTGCTATTGAGTAGGTTTGCAGTTCTTTTCAGATAGTTGATTTTGCCTGAACCTGAATCTTGCTTTTTTAAATAGGTTCATGTAAATATCTGCCTCCATTGTAGCTGCCCAGTTACAATTACATTAGAATGTACACTCGAGGAAATGTTCCCAGGATTAACATTCTGGTAGTAGAATGATTTTCTGACAATAGCAGACAGAATTACTACTTAAAATAATAACTATGACTAAGATCAATAACGGTTCATGGTCTCTGGGTAGTATAAGTATTATCTGGGATTGTACTGTATTTATTGCTAGAGACTTGGAATTGGGATAGATGATTTCATTTATAGGCCATTTACTAATAAACCATGTTGTTGGCTGCCATTGAATTGGACTCTGATTCATGGTGACCAACAACGGGTTGAGAGTTCTGTGATCCATTGGATTTTCATTGGCTAATTTTTGGAAGTAGATGGCCAGGCCTTTTTTCCTCACTAATAAAAAAGAGCCAGTTCTTACCAATTGTTCTGGGCTTGAGCAGCTGGAGAATTCAACAAAATCTTAAGCAAATCTTCATTATCTAGTGCTTCTTTAACAGAAATGCCACAAGTTGAATGGCTTTAACATGCAGAAGCTTATTTATTTTTTTTACCAGTTCAAGAGGCTAGATGTCTCAATTCAGAGCCCAGCTATAGGGAAACATGTTTACTGTCATCACCTCTGGAAGAAGGTCTTTGTCTCTTTGAGCTGCTGCTCCTGGGTGATCTTCATGTTGATTGGCACATCTGTCTTCATCTGTTTCTTTCGCTTGCTTGTTTAATCTCTTTTATGTCTCACTTTACACTAATCCTGCTCATAGGCAGTATTTCCCAAATGGGATTATAACCATTGCACAGAAGTTAGGATTTATAACACACATACATTTTTTGGGATCATGATTCAATCCATAATAGTTCACTCTTTGGGCTCCCAAAAATACGTGTTTTTAATCCTAACCTCTACTCCTGTGCTTATAATTGCATTTGGGAATAGGTTGTCTATGTTATGTTGATGAGTCAGTATTAATATAGAGTATATCTTCAGTTAATCTGTAAATATGAAAGAGATTAAATGCAGTCTAGCAAAGAGAAGAGGATGGGGTACGTGAGATGGAAAACACGTAAAGATTGCCCAGAAGTAGAAGCTCAGAAGAGACAGGGACTTACTTCAAGAGCCAAAAGAGAATGAAACGCTTCCTTTTGAAACAGTACCCCGAATTTGGACCTGTAGCCTCCTAATTTATGAGAAAATAAATTTCTGTTCATTAAAGCCATCCACTTGTGGTATTTCTATACAGCAGTAGTAGATAACTAAGAATTTGGCATGGGAATAGTGGGATGCTGCTCTGACAGATACCTAACATGTATGTGGAAGTAGTTTTGAAATTGGGTAATGGGTAGAGGCTGGAAGAGTTTTCGGATGTCTAATACCAAAAGCTTAAAGAGCTGTGGTGGTATAGTGCATAAGGCATTTGACTGTTAACCAGAAAGTCAGTAGTTCAAACCCACTAGCGGCTCTGCGGAAGGAACATGGGTCGATCTACTTCTGTAAAGATTTACAGCCTCAGAAACCCAGTTGGGGTCACTATGAGTAAGATTTGACTCAGTGGCAGTGAGTTCGGTTTTTTTTGGTTTGTTAATAGTAAAAGCTTACATTGACTGTTGATAGAATTATTGACAGACATCAAAGGCAGTTCTGGTAAGGGATCAGAAAGAAGTGAGGAGACCTGGAGAGAAAGTCTCTATCTTCTTAGAGAATACTTACAGCACCAGTCAACAGAATGTTGCTAGAACTGTGGATGTTAAATATGCTTCTTGTGAGGTTTTAAAAGAAAACATTGATGAACATGTGATTGGACAGTTGAGGAAAGGTGATACTTTTTATGCAGGGGCAGATAACTTTTCTGAATTATGTTCAAATGTTTGTTGAAAGGTAGAACTTGTAAATGATTAACTTGGAAATCTGACTGTTGAGATTTCTAAGCAATGTCTTAAAGGGCCCATGTGATTTCTCCTTGGTATTTACAGTAACATGTGAGAGGAAAGAAATGGACTTAGAAATGAACATGCAAAATGAAAACAGAACTTACAATTTGGAAAATTCTGTTAGAGAAATTAAGGACATATGTCCTTGAATGTTCACCAAGGAAATGGCTCATGCAGTTGTGGATGATGTAGGTCCCAAATATGTGGGTCAGGCATTAGGCTGGAGGATTCTCCTGATTCATGTGATTGCAGGGATTTAATTTTTTATACTAACTTTTTAAATGAAGATTATATATACAATTGATTGCCTTCATGCTTATATTCCCTTGCTCTTGCATATTTTTGACTTTAAGAAGACCCACTGGCATAGTCACTTCTGAATCATAGTGACCCTTTAGACAGAGTAAAACTGCTGTAGGGTTTCCAGAGTTGTAAATCTTTTAAAAAAAAAAAAAAACAGACCTACCTCGTCTTGCTCCTGCAAAATGGCTGGGGGGTTTGAACTGTCAGCCTTTTGGTTAGCAGCTGAATGCTATAACCATTATACCACCAGAGCTCCTTATTTTTGACATAACTCTTGGGATGTCAAACTAACATAGATTGAGGTTTCAGAAAAATTTTGACTGAGACGTGATAAGGCCATTTTTACTCACTTATTTTTCCTCTCATTTGTTTGTAGTTTAGTAAATTGATCTTGTATTTTAAGATGAGTACCCCTGACTAAGGTTTTCCCTGGCCAATTCTTTCAGAAGTGGACAGCCTTTTCCTTCTTCCTAGTCTGTCTCAGTCTATAAGCTGGGCTGTTACCTGTGCACCAGGTGCATCTCGCTGGGTTTTAAACACCAGAGGCTCAGCCTCAAAAC
>NW_006921641.1:3534768-3541147 GCF_000298275.1 Orycteropus afer afer | reverse complement strand
TAAAAGAACTAACAGATGTGTCCTGGAGGAAGTGCAGCCAGAATGCTCCTTGGAAGCAAGAATGGCCAGACTTCGTCTCACCTATTTTGGTCATGTTGTGAGAAGGGACCATTCCCTGGAGAAGGATGTCATGCTTGGTAGGGTGAAGGATCTACGAAAGAGGGGGAGGCCCTCAACCAGATGGATTGATATGGTGGCTGCAATGATGGGCTCAAGTATAGCAGGGATTGTGGGGCTGGCGTGGGATCGGGCAGTGTTTCGTTATGCTGTGCATGGGGTTGCTATGAGTCGGAAACGACTCGACGGCACTTAACAACAACAACAACAAACCCTGACTATTTTTCTCTGGGTCATTTCGTTAGCACATGATTTTTTTGGTCATTGTTTGTGCTCGATCTCTCCACTCTTTCTTTTATAGGGGCAAGGAGATTTGTGACCTTGGATTTTGGCAGACCTATACTGTTGACAGATGTATTGATTCCCACTTGTGGAGACTTGGCCTCATTGTCGATTGATATTTGGACATTAGGAGAAGAGGTGGATGGAAGGCGATTGGTAGTGGCAACTGATATAAGCACTCATTCACTAATTCTTCATGACTTAATACCACCTCCTGTGTGCAGATTCATGAAGGTAAAGAACTTTAGAGAAGTGAATTAATGCACTGTTTATATGCTTCTGACAAGCTACTAAGACTGCTCAGACATAATACTTACAAAGCAAAGCTCTGTGTTTTTAAATAACTTGCTTAGTTATTTATTGTAGCAGATGTGTGTGTATGTGTTGATAATTTTTTATTTCAGATTACCGTCATTGGACGTTATGGAAGTACAAATGCCAGAGCCAAAATCCCACTAGGTTTTTACTATGGTCATACCTATATCTTGCCATGGGAGAGTGAACTGAAGTTAATACATGATCCTCTTAGGGGGGAAGGAGAATCTGCAAACCAGCCAGAAATTGACCAGCATTTAGCAATGATGGTTGCTCTACAGGAGGATATACAGTGCAGGTTAGTGGAAAATCTCCAACATATTTTAATCTCACTGAAACTCCATAATCTGTTCAATGTTTTGCTTACATTTAACTCAAGAAATGACTTTGCATTGATGTAGAATGCTAATACATTACAGTAATATTTAATTACAAAATTACTGAATGAAAATATCGTGATTATAGAATTTGCCTTATTTATTAGTACTTATCAATTTTTAATAGTTGTTTACGTTTATGTGTTTTAGAGGGCTAGGTCTTAGTGTGTTTTAAGGGAAGATTCCAGGAATTACGCCCCCCCCCCTTTTTTTTTTTTAATATTTCTAGATATAACTTAGCTTGCCATCGACTGGAAACTCTTCTGCAAAGTATTGATCTTCCTCCACTCAACAGTGCTAACAATGCACAGTACTTTTTGCGAAAACCAGATAAGGCAGTTGAAGAAGACAGTAGAGTTTTTTCTGCCTATCAGGATTGTATTCAGCTGCAACTTCAACTAAATCTGGCTCATAATGCAGTACAGAGGCTCAAAGTAGCTCTGGGTGCAAGTCGAAAGATGTTGAGTGAAACGACAGATCCCGAAGATTTAATCCAGACGTCTTCCACAGAGCAGTTACGTACTATCATCAGATATTTATTGGATACTTTGCTCAGTCTTCTTCATTCTTCGAATGGTTTGTATTTAGTTTTGTATTTTATAAGGCTGGGAATTTTTGTTGCATGTTTTAGGATTTATGGTAATATTGTCTGGGTGTTACTAATTTGGATATCCTTTATAATGTGGATATTTGTGAAATGGTCGGAATATAAGTTAACCCATTTTTTCCCCTTAATATTTTTCTTCTTAAGTGGATTTTTGATTATTTCTTTGCTAGAGTTTCTGCTATTAATGTGCCACATCATTGTGTTACTTAAAAGTAGTAAATATTGTTTAACAGTTCAATGTTGAAAACATTTCCTAAATTGCTAACCTAATTTAAAACTGTTGTTTTTTATCCAGAGGTTATTTCCGATCATTAGAAAAACAGACATACACACACATATATACACAGGGCCTTCTGATATGTGTATGTCTCTGTGAAATATCAATTTGTGGGACATTTTCATTCTAGAAAAGAAATAAAAATCCATTTAAGAAGAAATATAATTGACTCATGTGCTAGCTCTTCTCTTCCCCAACTATTTAATATTTAACTTTCTATATATAAGGACTAAATAAATAGAATAATGTATTTATTGCTAATAAAGAAGAAAGGATACCTTGGCATGCTGATTTTTATATTATACTGTACACTTAAATAGAAAATTTTACCATTTTCTTTCTTATAATAGGACACTCTGTTCCTGCAGTTTTGCAGAGCACATTTCATGCCCAGGCTTGTGAAGAGCTCTTTAAACACTTGTGCATCAGTGGAACCCCAAAAATACGGTTACATACTGGTCTTCTACTTGTTCAACTCTGTGGTGGCGAAAGATGGTGGGGTCAGTTTCTTTCTAATGTTCTTCAGGAATTGTACAATTCAGAGCAGCTTCTCATCTTTCCACAGGATAGGTAGGTCAGAAAATACTGAATTTACTTGTTATTAATGATTGGTACTTCTCACAGTCAGTAGATAGATTTTTAAAATTTTGTGTTTATGTGGATACTAAGCGTGGAATGATCAGTAAAGGGTGTCAGCGTTATATGAAGATTAATATGATGATTCTTTATGTTAATTGAACTCAGTTTATAGATCTCTGACAACATGTATTTCTTAGTAGGTGATGTGAATTTTGTATGTTAAATACATGTTTTGGAGGCAGAAACTAAATTTTCTCTTTCTTCATATCCTGAATTCTTGTGGATAGTTAGAAAAAATAACCAGTAGCTAGGAAAGTACTAAGTTTGATATGGTACCTCCAGATACAAATCTTGCTTAGTTACACAACCTGAATAAAGCATTCTATCATTACTCTGGTAAATTTCAATGTAAATTATTTTTTAAATAAAAATTAATGGATACTTTATATCTGTTTTTGGTTTTGTTTTGTTTTCAGGGTCTTCATGTTACTTTCCTGCATTGGTCAAAGATCACTTAGTAATAATGGAGTATTAGAAAGCTTGCTTAATCTCTTGGATAATTTATTGTCGCCTCTTCAGCCAGAGTTACCCATGCATAGGCGAACAGAAGGTAATAGATTAAAGCAGTGATCTCTAGTGAAAACATAAGATGCCTGTAGTGCTTTTATAAAATGTCTGCTCTGAAGTATTTGCTTTAATATCCTTTGTGTCCATTTTGTTAATATTTTTGTGGTATAGACATTTTGTTTTAAAATGGCTAGTTTTCATATTACTGACTTAAAATTGATATTGCTATTAGTTTTTAAAACCTATTACTATCTTTAGTATTTGAAGTTTGAGCTATGAAATTACTGTAATATGCTTTTTCTATACTATCATAATTGAAGTCAGACTCTTTTACATCAGTTTAACCTTTAAATCACAGTTGCTGTTCAAGTCGATGATAGGTTTCATTTGAGCATTAAGATTGTTATAGGGATGAAAACATTGGAACATAGTTTATTGCCATATAAATAGTAAATTGAATATTCGATGTTTTATTTCAGATGCCTGTGAGTCTAAGAATCTGCTTGTTATACCTTGTTTTCTAGTTAATAACCTAGTTATTGTTTGTTGGCTTCAGCCTAAACTTTAGAATCTATTTTGATACCAGAAAAATTTATCTTTGATTAGATTTACTGTGCTAACCATTTTCTCGCAATAGCCTTCTTTGAGGCTATTATAAGCATGTTAGTGTTAGTAATGATACAGTGTGTTTTAGATTGATAAATTGTTTGATCTCATAATTATTTTACCAGACCTTATTATGACTCATATAAGTCACCTATATATTTCATTTTGCTCTTATCTCTGTGTAGGAGTACTAGATATTCCCATGATCAGTTGGGTTGTTATGCTGGTGTCCAGGTTGCTGGATTACGTGGCAACTGTTGAAGATGAAGCAACAGTGTCAAAGAAGCCTTTGAATGGTAAAGACAGGGAGAGGTTTCTGACAGGTATCCGAAGTTTATAATAATATGTTGGTGGGGATATTAAGAGTGACTCCGCAGTTGTTCCAGAACTGACTATTGACCCGGACAGACCATGTGTATGTAATTTAAGGAAAACATGAATTAACTTCTCTAGGAATTGTTTTAAGGATAGATTTATTTTTAAGGGACTCAATTGACAAGAACTTTGTCTAGACCTGATTTTAAGTACAGCCATGTCTTTCCCAAGATCTTTTCTCCATGCTCATTTAAATACTTTAGAACAATAGAGATACAGATATATAATAAGGGAAATTTGTGAAGAGTCCTTGTTCTTTCTGTTTTTTTAAGTATACTGCCATTTACAATTACGTTGTTATGTGCTGTCAAGTTGGACCCGACTCATAGCGATCCCTCCTTGGATTTCCGAGGCATTATCACTAGTAGAGTGCCCAACCTTCCTTCCGAGGAGTGGCTGGTGGGTTTGAACTGCTGGCTTTCTGGTTAGCAGTCAAGTGCTTAGGCACTATGCTACCAGAGCTCCTTATTTACCATTATAAGACATGGTTATACTAATTAACTGTAAATAGCCTGTAGTTTAGATAAATAATTTTCCAGATTTTTTGGAGTTATAATATTTCTACATAGCCTTGAGGCACAGAAAAATTTTTAAATTAAATGATATCTGATTGGAGGAAAAATTTATTGTTCTCATGTTCCTATTAACAAGACTTTTTTCATAAATGATTTTTAACTAAATTTTAATATTTACATTTATAAAATTGAATTCTATAAATGTTCACGATCCATATATGGAGAAGATCCCTTGAGATGTTTTATATCATGTTTTAGATGAGGATGGGAAAGTCTTCTCACAGGGAATTTGCTTTATATTTAATTCTTTTTATAAATAGTGTATATCTATGGATCATTGTACTGAATGGTAGGATTTTAGAGATATAAAATTAAAATATAACAACTATATAAAGTTGGACTATAACATATATATTGGAAATCTTAGTTTTTACTCATTTTTTCCAAATACAGTGGAAGCATTTTTTACAGTAATGATTTTCAACTAATACTTGACAAATGAACAGTAGAGAAGAGCAGATTTATTTTTGGGTTAAGCAAATATGAACAAAGAATTAGAAATGGGTAAAGAATGTTATAGGAGCTCTGGTAGCTTAGTGGCTAAAGCACTTGACTGCTAACCAGAAGGCTGGTGGTTCAAACCCACCAGCCACTCCTCGGAAGGAAGGGTGGGCAATCCTACTTCCGTAGTGATACTGCCTCGAAAACCCAAGGAGGAGGGGTCACTATGAGTCGGGGCCGACTCGACGGCACATAACAACAAAGAATGGTATTAGGCCTTAATTGAGCAGAAGGGTCAGATTTCAAGAACAGTCTGGACATGTTCCAATTAAGGAGAATAATACAGCTTAAACAGTCTGGTTTTTGAACTATGCAATCTTATTATGGTAGTCATTAAATCAAAGTATTTCAAAATTTTTTTTCGTCCCTGTACAAAAGTATATGAGTTTGAAATAGTAGTGAGCATTTGTTGTTGAAAGCGGTATTTTACAAAGATTAATGTCAAATAATTGTGTAGGATTGTCAGGGTTATCTTGAAGGAGAGATGGGCGACAATGAAAACTCTCATCTTAGGGTGTAGATTAGAACAATGACAATTAATTGCTTAATTTTTCCTAGGGTTCAGATCTCATAGCAGTTCTTTATAACAGTTTTCTGAAAAGCTGCTTTATCATGACTGACATATTTATAATTTTGCGTTTTCTGGATGTGAAAGATATTTATCATATTTAACAGAATTATTAATAAAACTGTCCCTCATCCTATAGGTAACCAGTGGAGTTTTATTAATAATAGTCTGCACACTCAGAGCTTAAATCGGTCTTCCAAAGGCAGCAGTAGCCTTGATAGATTGTATTCCAGAAAAATCAGAAAGCAGCTTGTTCATCATAAACAGGTAATTGTGAAAATTTATTTTAAATTTAAGACTTTTGTTTTGGAGGTTGCGTGAGATAGATTTGCTATTGAATCTTCGGTAAGACATTTCCAATAAGTTATTTACCTAGGGAAACTTCCTTGACATTTTTAAGATCATGTTTCCGTCTTTGTAAAATAGTGACAGTGTATAGCTCGCAGGCTTTTGGTAATGTTTGTAAAACTGTCCACCTCTTTGCATCTTTACTACTATCATTCTGAATGAGACTACCTTATTAAAAGTCTCCTGCTTTGAAGAAGGTGGGGACCAGGTTTGCTGGTCCAATGGAGCCTGGTGTAACCACTGAGACTATGGCCCCTAGTTGCCCTTCAGGTCTGGAATTGAACC
>NW_006921641.1:3518063-3534343 GCF_000298275.1 Orycteropus afer afer | reverse complement strand
CACCATCTTTAAAATTTTCAGTGGCTTCCAATTGACTTTCTGATGTAAGACAAGCTCCTTAATATAAGGCTTTAGTACATTCATGGTCTGACCCTCTGGTTTAGTTTGAGATTTTGATTTTGGTTTAAAGCTCTAGCCATATTGATTGGAGATTGTAGAAAATTCACTCTGTTTTCTCATCTAGGATTTTTGCATGTGCTAAATAGTATTTTCTTTCTAACCCCATACTCTTTTGCTTGGATAACTAAACTTACTTTTTGTGCATTAATCATACTCACTTCCTCAAAGAGGACTTCCTTGATTTCTAAATTATGATAGTACCCTATGTAGGTTGTTACCTTGTGTCTTCTGTGTTCTTCCTTTCACTATAATCATAATTTTTTCTTTAAGAGATTCTTTTATTTTGATATTTCAGATTTTGTATATCTTAACTGTGTAAATGATTGGGTTTTTTTTTTTTTTTGAACTTTTCATTGTGTTTTGGGTACAGTTTTACAAAGATTTGCTGTACATTCAACAGTTCATGTACATTTTGATTGTAGTCCCCACAATGTAACAATATAACACCTCTCCTCCTACCTCCCCCTTGTGTCCTTACCTTTATGTTCCTGTCTGCCTAGCTTTCTCCTTGTGCAAATACTGCCCTTCTGATCTCCCATGGTTGACTGATTGAAGCCGTAGTGCATCTCGCTGGTGTAATGTTCAGCTCATAGTCCTTTCTTTTGTTCGACTAAGAGTTGAGACACATGAGTGAGCCCCATTCCATGCCAGAATGGTGACTGAGGGCCAGTTTTAGGGGTTTCACCATTCTCTTTCCCACCAATAATCCTGGTCTTTTTTATGTTTTTGAATTTTGTTCCCATTGTAAATGATGTCTTAAAGTATTATTGTTGTTATTATGTGCTGTTGATTCGGCCCTGACTCATAGCGACCCCTTCTTGGGTTGCCGAGGCAATATCACTACGAAAGTAGATTGCCCAGCCTTCTTTCTGAGGAGTGGCTGGTGGGTTTGAACTGCCATCCTTCTGATTAGCAGTCAAGTGCCTTAGGTACCACGCTACCAGAGCTCCTAAAGTATAGTTAGGGATCATATAATAATCACTTTTTTATATTTGGCTTTGCTTAAAATCATGTTTCTGAGGTTCATCCATGTTACTGTGTTTATCAGTAATTTGTTCTTTTTCATTCCTGGCTACTATTTCAGTATTAGAATGTTCCACAATCTGTTTATCCAACAAAATCTTCTAGTTACTTGCCTTCATGGATAACAACTGAAAATGTTGAGAGCTTGAAATCAGAATTGAGAAATGACTTTTCTTTAATCATAAACAAAGTTAAAATTATATTACTAGATTTTTTTGGGAATTACTTAGTTTTAAAATTTCTATGAAGATATTATTTACCTTTTTGTTTTTAAGGTAGTTTATTGTAAGATTTTCATTAGTTTTTTCCCTTGTTGAGGTATCACAGACTGCTCCAGTAGAATGTATTTTTTGAACTTTTGAGTATTTTTCTGAAAATTTTTATTTTTTTTTAAACATTGGTTATAATCATCTGTTAACTTATTCTATTTTTAAGCAACTTAACTTACTAAAGGCAAAACAGAAGGCGTTGGTGGAACAAATGGAAAAAGAAAAAATACAGAGTAACAAAGGTTCATCATATAAACTTCTGGTAGAACAAGCAAAACTAAAACAGGCAACTTCAAAGGTATGCTGTATAATTTTCAATATGATTATCTCACAAAATTCTTTGGTTTTCAGTATTTTAATTATTTGAATCCTTATATATCTTTAATAATCACCAAGGAACTTAAATATATGTTATTCTGCTTACGAAAAGGAAAATCAGTCTACTCTGAAGCAGAATTTTCTGAAGGGGGAAGGATAAGGTAACTTGTCAATCAAGGTAACAGATGATAAATGTGAACTTGATGCTTCCAGTATTTTATCTTGAAATTGCAAAATGTGCCAGTAAATTGAACACAAAAGACTCCGTGGAATGTGTACTTTCACTAATGTGACATTGTTGATACTATGTGTTAGTTTCATACTATAATACAAAAATGTATAGGATGTTCGTAAATATCATTGTGTTGGTCTTTAAAATAAATATGTAAAGTGAAAAATTTGGCATTTCTTCTTCCCTTTAATTATGTTCTTGTAAGATTTTTGAGGGTAGGCGTAGAAGGGAAACTGGGTTTGCATCCAGTGGTGCTGAAAAGACTCAAATATATAGCATGTCCTTTCCAAGTAAATATTAAGTTCAAATGATTTAAAAAAAAAAAAAGTATTTTTAAAATTCGACGTAAAACAATTTTAAGTAGCAAGTTTGTGCATTGTCTTTTCATAAATATAAAATTATTTCAAGAGATGTTTCCCCTTAGTTTTACTTATTTTGTTGTTTAGAATTCACATCTCAAAACATACACTATTTCAGTAACTTGTACTCACACAATTTAGTGACACGTAATATGTTGTCCAAAGGTAGTCTTGTCAGTGTTGCCTCGCTGGTTCTTCTAGAAGTTTTATGTTTTTTGTTTGTACATTTAGATCCTTAATCCATTTTGAATTTATTTTTGTATATAACGTGAAGTCTGGATCACATTTCATTTTTTTACACATGGAAATAAAATTTTCCCAGCAGAATTTATTGAAGAGACTCCTTCCCCATGAATGTACTTAATACCCTTGTCAGAAATTGGTTGCCCCTAGTTGTGTGGGTTTATTTTGGGACTCAGATTTCCACTGGTCTGCATGTCTGTTGCTGTAACGGTACCAGGTTGTTTTGATTATTGCAGCTGTATTTTGAAATACTTTGAATTAATACTGTAAACTTCAAGTCATACTAGCTTTCTTTACCATTTGTAATCTACTCTGTGGCACCTAGTTTATTGGTTTATATGAATTATATTTCAGATATTTTGGTAAAGTTCACTTAGTATGTTAAATTTAGCCTAATAATCCTGTCTATAGAGATTGACTTTACTGAAAGTCTGTTTTATATCCCAAATATTACTCTAAATAGATTGCAAAGTATGTTGTTTGTATAGCTTTTAATAATTGTTACATTTTGAAGCTTAATATTACCTAAAAATTTTGTTCTTTTGAAGTTATGAATTTCCTGGATGATTATTGTTGTTCTTTTTAAAATAAGTTTGTAATGAAACAATTTTTACTCAGTATTGATTTACATATTATAAAATTCTGCATGCAGCACTTTAAGGATTTGATTAGGCTGCGTCGGACAGCCGAGTGGTCCCGTTCTAATTTAGACACAGAAGTTACAACAACAAAGGAAAGTCCGGAGATAGAACCACTTCCGTTTACTCTATCCCACGAACGTTGTATCTCAGTAGTCCAGAAGCTTGTCTTGTTTCTTCTCTCCATGGATTTTACATGTCATGCAGATCTCTTATTATTTGTTTGTAAGGTAAGTAAAGTAATGTTGTTGTGTGCTTTGAGTTTATTAAGACTCAGCAACCCTATAGGTAGAACTGTCCCATAAAGTTCCCTATGCTGTAATTTTTGTGGGAGCGGATCACCAGGTCATCTTTCCCGTGCAGATGCTGGTGGGTTCGAACCACCAACCATTTGTTTAGCAGTAGAACACTACTGAAGTAAACTAATAGTCATTAATTATTTATTGTGAGAAAAAGAATCAGGAAAGAATGCAGTTTTTAATTGATTTTTGGTTAAGAAAAATACTACTTCTATTGGTTTTTCTTTTATGAAGTTACTTAGTTTTTCAAAATGTACTTTGAAAGCGTTTAAAAGCTTTGTTAATTATGCATGTTTAAACTGGATTTGTGTTTTAATCTACTTACACTAGATTAATGCAAATTTCAAATGTAGATTATGTTGATATTAATCTTCAACTTAATATTTTTATTGATATATTAAGTAAAATAGGAGATACATAAATTAGTATTAAATTATAGTAATAAAAGACTTAATGCCCTGAAGACTTTCATGTAGCATTGTCAATGCTTATGGAAATTATTTCTAACTGTTAACACCCAGATTTTTTAATCGGATTTTAATATATGATATATGGCATCACAGTTCTTTTGTGATCAAAAGATACATCACAGTATCTTTCAAATAATTATTTTGGTACCAAAAGCATATCTCACTTAAAGTGATTACCCCACCACTCAAGTATTGGTAGATACTCTCTCCTTCCCTCCCCCCAATATAGGAAATTGATATTTAAACATTTATATGTTTTTATTAAATGTATCACAGGTTCTTGCACGCATTGCAAATGCCACCAGGCCAACTATTCATCTGTGTGAGATTGTGAATGAACCCCAACTGGAAAGACTCTTACTACTTTTGGTTGGAACTGACTTCAATAGAGGAGATATTTCTTGGGGTGGTGCTTGGGCTCAGTATTCCTTAACATGTATGCTACAGGATATTTTAGCAGGTTTGTCAGGATTCATATTTCACAGGGTATGTCCAAATTAGCATATCATTGGCCAACTAGATAATCTTTAAAGGAAATGAAAAGGCACAAAATGGACTCTTTATTGTTAAAACAGTCGCTACCATTTATAATTACTTTTGTAATTAATTATGTTGAAAATTGTGATTGAGGAGTTAAATTGTTAAACGTGCATGAGGTTAGTGTCTATTGTGCTTTATTATGTGGTGTGCCACTTACTAGTCCTTTATGTTACCTTGAGGAAGTCAGTCTCTCTCTGTTTCAGTGTTTCTATTTGCAAAGTAAGATTATGTTTTATATTTGTAAATTAAAGTACCTTAATTATAAGATTATTTTGACAAATGAGTGAGTTAATGTATGTAAAGTGATTAGATTGATGATTCTATTTTGAACATAAGCATTTTGTGTTTTCTTCTACTAGCTACTGGTCTTTGGCATTTGAAGATAATGTAGTGGGTTCTATCATTTCATTGGGTAGGTGGGGACTTGCCTCACAGTCCTACACAGTCTTTTAAACTTAATATGTTATCATTTTTAAACTAGAGAAAGAAATAAGATATAATTTGTTAAACCATACTTAATATGGTTTAATACATTTGTATATATTATTAAAGCATTTAGGAATGTTTCCTTACATGTAGGAGAATTGCTGGCTCCAGTAGCTGCAGAAGCCATGGAGGAAGGAACAGTGGGTGATGATGTAGGTGCAACAGCTGGTGACTCGGATGACTCGCTACAGCAGTCTTCAGTTCAGTTATTAGAAACTATAGATGAACCTTTGACGCATGATATAACAGGTAAATTGTTTTCAGTTTTATTTTAACTATTGTTCAACTCTTTTCTATTAAGTGGAAATATTGTCAGTTGTGTCATACTGTGGTGACTTGGGTGTTGCTGAGATGCTGGAAACTATGCAGCGGTGTTTCAGATACTACCACGGTCATTCATGATGGGCAGGAATCATTGGAGCTTCCAGACTAACACAAACTGGGGAGAAGGACCTGGTGATCTACTTCTAAAAAATACTGACTGATGAAAACCTTATGGATAGAATCAGAACACAGTGCTGCAAGGTGAGCCCTAGAGGTTGGATGGCACTCAGAACAAGACTGGGGAAGAGCTGCCTCAAGAGAGTAGAGTTGAACATGCACCTTGAGCACACTTTTCTGCTGCCACAGTTACCCTTTGCTGCTGCTTTCTGAGCCCAGAGTCAGTCCTCTCTGCTGAGTTGCCAAGATATCTCAACCAGGCTTACTCTGGACAAACTGGACATGAAAGAGAAACGGCGGGTGATCATGAGAGTGGACTTTCATGTTCCTATGAAGAGCAACCAGATAACAAACAACCAGCGGACAAAGCTGCCATTCTAAGCATCAAATTCTGTTTGGACAATGGAGCCAATTCAGTTTTTCTTAAGAACCACCTGGGCTGGCCTGATGGTGTCCCCATGCCTGACAAGTTAGAGCCAGTTGCTGTAGAATTCAGAACTTTGCTGGGCAAGGATGTTCTGTTCTTGAATGACTGACTCTGTGGGCCCAGAAGTGGAGAAAGCCTGTGTTGACCCAGCTGCTGGTTCTGTCATCCTGCTGGAGAACGTCTGTTTTCATGTGGAGGAAGAAGGAAAGGGAAAAGATGCTTCTAGAGACAAGGTTAAAGCCATGCCAGCCAAAATAGAAGCCTTCCAGGCTTCACTCTCCAAACTATGCATCCAATGATGCTTTTTTGGCACTGCTTAGTGAGCCCACAGTTCATGGTGGTAGTAAATCTGCCACAGAGTGCTGGTGGTTTCTTGATGAAGAAGGAGCTGAATTACTTTGCCAAGGCTTTGGAGAGCCCAGAGTGACCTCTTTGGCGGAACTATGGTTGGTTGCAGGCAAGATCCAACTGATGAGTAATATTCTGTACAAAGTCAATGAGATGATTATTGGTGGTGGAATGGCTTTTACTTCCTTAAAGTACTCAATAACATGGAGATTTTATCTTCTCTGATGAAGAGGAAGCCAAGATTGTCAAAGACCTCATGTCCAAAGCTGAGAAGAATGGTGTGAAGATTACTTTGCATGTTGATTTTGTCACTGCTAACAAGTTTGATGAGTATGCTAAGACTGGCCAAGCCTCTGGCCTCTGGCATACCTGCTGGCTGAATGGACTTGGACTGTGGTCCTGAGAGCGGTAAGAAATATGCTAGGGCTGTCGCATGGGCTAAGCAGATTGTGTGGAATGGACCTGTGGGGCTATTTGAATGGGAAGCTTTTGCCCGGGGAACCAAAGCCCTCATGGATAAAGTGGTAAAAGCCACTTTCGGGGCCTGCATCACCATCATAGATGGTGGGGACACTGCCACTTGCTGTGCCAAATAGAACACAAAGGATAAAGTTAGCCATGTGAGCACAGGAGGTGGTGCTAGTCTAGAGCTCCTGGAAGATAAAGTCCTTCCTCTGATAGATGCTTTCAGCAGTATTTGATGTTTTTCTGCAGTTTGGTCCTGTACACAATCCTAAATCAACTTAGTGCTTGAGATGAAATCTTCCCCCATGTCAAGATGTAACGAGTGGCCAAGAGATGAAGCACCAGGAATTCTTAAACAGCTGATTTGGATTTTCCTACATTCTTCAAGATCACATTTGAATTTCTTAATGGCAACCCATTGGTGCCTTCTAGAGTGTATATATTTTTATTTTGCCTGTTAAAAGAAAGTGAGCCATGTTAGCGTAGTTAGTTCTCTTTTTTGAGTAGCTTACTCTTATTTGCTTCTTCCTTGTTTCATTATTGTCATGGAAAGATGAAATTCTAGTTTGAGGTAGGTATGAGGACTAAGTTGATGATCTATCAAATAAACAATAAAATTCTTCATGTAAACTGCAGAAAAAGAGAAGAAAGTAGAGTTGACCTTAATGATACAAAATGGAGTAAAGCTTTTGGTACCTTCATTTGTTGATGTAACCACAACTCAGAATGAACAGACATGGCTGCAAACATCCATTAATAATCAGAACATGGAGTGTATGATGTATGAATCTAGGAAAATTGGAAGCTGTCAAAATGAAATGGAATGCATAAAAATCTATATCCTAGGCATTAGTAAGCTGAAGTGGACTGGTGTTGGCCATTTTGAATAGGACAGTCATATGGCATACTATGCCAGTGATGACAAAGAGGAATGGACTTGCAGTCATCATTACAATGAACGTTTCAAGTTCTATCCAGAAGTAAATGCTGCCAGTGATAGGATAATATTTATACACCTACAAAGATGGCCAGTTAATACGACTATTCAAATTTACGTACTAACCACTAATGCCAAAGATGAAGATAGTGAATATTTTTACCAACTTGTGCAGTCTGAAATTAATCAAACATGCACTCGAGATGTATTAATAATTACTGGTGATTGGAATGCTAAAGTTGGAAATAAAGAAGGATTAGTATGTGGAAAGTACAACATTGGTGAGATAAATGATGCTGGAGATTGTATGAGAATTTCGTAAGACCAGTGGCTAATTCACTGCAAATACTTTTTTTTTCAACAACATAAATTGTGTCTATTCCAATGGACCTTGCTAGATGAAATACTCTGGAATCAAGTCAACTACATCTGTGGAAAGAGATGACGGAGAAGCTCAATATCATCAGTACGAATGATGCCAGTGGCTGACTGTAGAATAGATCATCAGTTGCTCATATGTAAGCTCAAATTGAAGATGAAGGAAATTAAAACAGGTCGAGAGCCAAAGTACAAACTTGAATTTATCACTGCTAAATTTAAAGACTGTCTCAAAAATGGATATTGGGCATTGAACACTTAAGACCAAAGACCAGACAAATGGTAGATGACATCAAGAACATCATACTTGAAGAGAACAAAAGGTCATTAAAAAGACAGGAAAGAAAGAAAATACAAAAATTTATGTTGGAAGAGACTCTGAAACTTGCTTTTGAACATAAAATAGCTAAAACAAATGGGGAAAAAATGGTGATGTAAAGGAACTGAACTTAACATTTTCAAGAGCAGCTTGAGGGAGAAGACAAAAATATTATAATGAAATGTACAAAGACCTGGAGTTAGAAAACCGAAAGGGAAGAACACAGTCAGCATTTCTCAGGCTGAAAGAATTAAAGAGAATATTGAAGGAATCTATGTGCAAAATATTGAACAACACAGGAAACATCAAAAGATGGAAGGAATTTTTCATAATCAGTGTACCAAAAAGAATTCATGATTATGAACCAATTTCAGGAGGTGGCATGTGATCAAGAACCAATAATATTGAAGGAAGAAGGCCAAGCTGCACTGAAGGCATTATTGAAAAACAAGTCTCAAAGAATTGATGGAATACCAGTTGAGATATATGAAAAACAATGCAGTGCTGGAAGTTCTCATTCATTTTTGTCATAAATGTACCCATTCCAAAGTAAGGTGATCCAAGTGAATGTGGATATTTTCAAACATTATCATTATGACATAAGGAAATTTTCCTTAAGATAATTCAGAAACAATTACAGCAGTATGTCAACAGGGAACTGCCAGATATTCAAGATCAGCTCAGAAGAGACATGAAATGAGGGATAGATAGCATTGCTAATATCAGGTAGTTCTTGGCTGAAAGCATAGAAGACCAGAGAGGTGTTTACCTGTATTTTATTGACTTTTCAAAGGCATTCGACTATGTGGTTCATGACAAATTCTGGGTAACATTTTGAAGAATAGAATTTCTAGAACACTTAATGGTATTCATGTAGAACCTGTACGTACACCAAGAAGCTGATTGTTACTCAAGCAGAAGATGATTATGCTGTGTGGTCTAAAATCCAGAATGGTGTGCGTCAGAGCTATATCTTTTCATCCATATTTATTCAATCCGTATGCTGGATATCAATAATCAGAACAAGGCCAGGGGCCAACAATTGCGTATATGTGTGTTGAAATTGAAGTTGAAGAAAATGAAGACCTGTCAGAGAAACTGGAGTATTTGATAAAGAACACACCATCAAGACTAGTGGAAGACTCATCAACATTGTACAATATGCACATGATACAACCTTGCCTACTGAAAGTGAAGAGTACTTGAAGCACTTGGAAAAGATTATTTATTTCAATATGTGTTATACCTCAACTTAAAGAATATAAAAAATCCTTACAACTAGTCCAGTAAGCCTAATCAAGATAAATGGAGGAAAGATTGAAGTTGTCCAGGATTTCATTTTACTTGGATCCATAATCAGTGCCCATGGACGCAACAGTCAAGAAATTAAACTACGTGTTGCGTTGGGCAAACCTGGTGCAGAAAGCCCATTTAAAGTCACTTTGAAGACTAAGATGCACCCAACCCATGAAAATACTCGTATTTTCAATCACTTCAAATGCATGCAAAAGCAGAACAATGAGTAAGGAAGTCCAAAGAAAATTTGATGTCCGAGTTACAGTGTTGGAGAATATTATTGAATAAGCTGTGGATTGTCAGAAGAACAAACAAATCTTTCTTAGAAGAAGTACAGGCAGAATGCTTCTGAGAAGTGAGGATAGGGAGACTTTTTCTCATGTACTTTGGATATATTACCCAGTGGGACCAGTCCTTGGAGAACCACATCATGCTTGGTAAAGTAGAAGGTTAGGGAAAAAAGGAAACTTTAGTGAGATAGATTGACACAGTGAATATAGCATTCGGCTCAGGTATAGCAACAGTTGTGAGAGCAGAGGACGAGGCAGTGTTTTATTCTGTTGTATATAGTATTGCTAATAGTTGGAATGGATTTGACAACACCAAACATTCACAACAATAATGTTTCAAAATGAAAAATGTTAGTAAATCATAACATTAATTAGATTTTTCAGTTTGGTTTTTGCTTCAGAAGCTAAATTGGTTACTGTCTTAATAAGTGTATTTTGTTTTGATTCCTTGAACGAATACTCATTATAATAGAGTATTATCCTCTCAAATTACCCCAATTATTAATATAGTTTGTTTGCCTGAAGAAAATGCAGTCTAGAAAACACAGTTAAAGGTAAGCAGTGGTGAAAATTGTTACGGTGGTTTGGTTCCATCAAGGCATTTTTGAAATCTAAGCAACCCCATGTGACAGAACTGCCTTGTAGGGCTTTCTTGGTTGTAATGTTACAGAAGCAGATCATCAGTTCTTTCTTCTGCGAGGCCACTGGGCAGCTTCAAACCAACAAAATTTGGTGGTTCTTTACGATTTCCAGGTTTGACTCATGTCTCTCTATCTCTTTTTTTTTTTTTTTTGTATGTTTTGTTAGCATGGAAAACCCTTAGTGATCTGACCATTCCTTAGTTTTCAGGAGTCACTTGTAGTCATTACTTTTTATATGCCATTTGCTGTGGTCATTTTCAGTCATCTGCTGTTCCTGAATTTTAAGTTTTCTCATTTCCTTGTCCTTTTTCCTGATAGTCTCTTTTTCTGAATTTTATGATTAACTCCTTATCTTATGCTCATTTAAAGCAGACCTTCCACCAGTAAGTGTTTTCCATCACCACTAGCACATATGGGGACTTGGCCCTCTGTGCTCCCTTTGAAATCTTGACTGTCTCTCATAGCAGTTAACCTACTGTGATTTGTATAATTTTTATAGTGCAAGCCAGCCCTTGAACCTCTATTAGTTTATTGGAACGTGGAAATTTGATTTATTAATCTCTATGTATTCAAATTCTAGTACAGTCTGGCATTTGTTAGACACTTTACAAATCTGTGTTGAGTAAGAAGATGTGAATAAAGGGAAGAAAAGTGTTTAAGGAAAGAACGCTAGTTTAGAATTTGGAGACATCTGAGAACAAAGTAAATTCTACATAGTTTATAACAAAAATAATATGAGTAACAGTCTCAGAATTTGAAATTTTGTTTTTCTTTTCAGTATTGGGTAATAGTTCCTATAGTAATGGATGTAATCTAATTAACCTTTTTATTTTGTTCATTCTAGAAATGTTAATGGTTATATTTTATAGCTAAATTTATTCACGTTGATTCAACAAGGGCTAACACTGTGATCTTATTTTCCTAGGAAATCAAGTATCACTGAATTGGTGTTTTAATTGTGCGCTTACGGTTTGATAGAGTTACATACTTACTAGTGCTTAATTGTTGAATGTAAAGATATATAGAGATTTTTCTGTCAGTAGAACTATATATAGTGTTACATGCACATAAACAACTTTTTAGGTAACTAAATAAATAAACCAAACTCACTGCATCGAGTCAGGTCCAACTCATAGTGACCTCCACTGGGTTTTCCAAGGCTTTAAATCTTCGCAGAAGCAGCAGACTGCTTCATCTTTATTCCATGCAGCAGCTAGTGAGTTCAAACCACTGACCTTTGGCTTAGCAGCCAAATGCCTTCACCACTACACTAGAGTTCCTTAAATGTGATACAGTAGTTAAATTTTATGTGATATACTTCACCAATAAGTAAGTTTCAATTATTTGAAGGTGCACCTCCTCTTTCTTCTTTGGAAAAAGATAAAGAAATTGATCTTGAGTTACTTCAAGATTTAATGGAAGTTGACATTGATCCTTTGGATATTGATTTGGAAAAGGACCCTCTTGCAGCCAAAGTTTTTAAGGTATGATATATTAAAATATTCAGTGCAGTTAAAGTCTTTGATCTTATACCTTTGGATTAGTAATTAAGGAGTAAAGTATACATAGTTATCATCAAATGTAACTATTATTCAGTGTTCAGAATGCATAAAATTACTGTAGATAGTATAAAGAAAACCATACCATTTAAAATAACATAGCCACTAAAATATATTATCTTCCATACTAGTAAAAATAATTAATTAGCATGGAGAAATAAGTTATGGATTATCCGCATTTTAAGCAGCCATTTAAACTACATCCTAACTGATTTAATTGCAGATTCTACTTCAACTTTTTCAAAATGAGATATACCCTTGATACTTTATCTTGATAGGCTCTTTTTGTGTGCTTACAAAATTTATTAAGGTTGTTTGTTATTTCTCTGGTTTTAAACAAATAAAACATTTTTAGATTTTGTCAGAAGAGGAACAGAGTAATTATTGAACCGTTCCTAGACATCATTAAGATGATGAGTGGATTTCAGGAATTTAAAATAAGGGGGTTGGATATTTTATAGATCTTTTTGAGTTTAGATAAATGCATCACTCTTAATGAAGTGTCAGAAATAAATCTTATTTTCCTCTTATTTTTTTCTTTTAAGCCAATAAGCAGTACCTGGTATGATTATTGGGGTGCTGATTATGGCACCTACAATTACAACCCTTACATTGGAGGTCTTGGAATTCCGGTAGCAAAGCCACCAGCAAACACAGAGAAGAATGGGTCACAGACAGTTAGTGTTTCAGTATCTCAGGGTAAGTGTGGGTTTATATCCTAAGGTTTATGCTATTCTTAAACCAGGTCTTAAACTTACGTATACTTTATCCTTACAGAAAGTGAACCTAGGTTTATGTTTGGAGGCTTAGTATAGCGGCTGTGCCATGGGTGACATTCAGAGCTGTCTGTTAGTTGGCATGGAAGAACTTTTATTTATGGCCCATCCTTCTGTTTCTCTCTCAAAATAGCCCCTAGCAAAATCTATCCCTGGCTTGAGTGGGATTGCCAATGATTTTAATTATGGTTTCATTTAATTTTTATCTTTAATAATGAATTTGTACTTTATTTACAAACAGAATGAAACTACGTTAAACATTATGTTTGTACCTTTGTAGTCATGTAGAATATATGAAATTTATTATATTCCTAAGATAAAATCTTTTTCCTTTTGTTACTATGGAATAATCACACATTTACTGAGGTTTCAAGTACAATACAGACTTTTTTCTTTTTATCCTGAGAGTAAATTGCTAATCTGATGTTTTATATATTGTATATGTATTTTTTGTTTTCTTTTTTAAGCAAAGCAGGGTATTTGTCTGTATAAACACATCAGGAAACACATTCCATCAAAAGCAGGAAATTAACATTAATACTGTGTAACCCAGACCCCTTTTAAGTTTCACAAGTTGCCCAATTATATCCTTTATTCAAAAAAAAAAAAACAAACTCAAACATCATTGAGTTGATTCCAACTCAAAGCTACCTCCTTTGGGTTTCTGAGGAGGTAGATCTTTTCAGAAGTAGATTAGCTCAATCTTCCTCCTGCGGAGTGGCTGGTGGGTTTGAACCACCAGCCTTCTGGTTAGCAGTCAAATGTGTCAGGCACTACACTGCCAGAGCTCCTTTTGTTCAAAAGAGCTAGTGAAAACATCATGCATTGCCTAGTACCATCTCTTTAGTCTCATTTTATGTGGAATAAATCCTCAGAATGTGGAATAAATCCTCAGAATTGGTTTTCATGACCTTGATATTTCTTAACTATTAAGGGCCAGTTATTTTGTAGACTGTTCCTCAACTTGAGTGTGTGTGTTGTTTCCTCATGATTAGATTTTGGCAGAAATACCACAGAATTAAAGTTCAGCTTTTCTCATTGTATGCTATCAGATGGTAAGTAATTTTGGTGTGTCTCAGTTTTGGTGGTATTATATTAAGTTTGATCACTTAAAATAGGGTGTTTTTTTTTTTTTTTTTTTATGGGTTGGCAGAAAGAGAGATACTTTGAAACAGTGTAAATCTCCTGTTCCTCATCAAATTTCCCTTTTTGTTTACCAGTTGACTTAGTTTTGGGACCCATTGTGTACTTTTTTATTTGGGTTATGATTCTTTGCTATTGTTATTTATTTTGATGTTCAGAGTTTTCCAGATTGACCAGTAGAATCTCCTTCAAGATAGTCTTTATGACCTTTTGCCATGTCCTTTTCATTATTCTTTGAGCACTTCCTTGTTTTCTTAGCACAGTTGATGTTTCAGGATAATCATTTGCTTCCCTAGCCCTGTCCCTGAATCAGCCATTTCTGCAAGGAGAGTGATATTGGGAAAACTTTTTTTGTTTTTTGGCATGAAACAAACAAACAAAAAAAAAACAGTTTCTTTTTTTTTTTTTTTTGAATGCATTTTATTGAAATATAATTTATGTACAGTGAAATACATAAGACCAAAGTGACATGGGTTGATGCATATATATATTTTTCTTTTTTTTTTTTTTGCAGTGTTCCCTCCCCTCCCCTTCTACCCTGGCAGCCAACAAAGAGAGTTTCCCTGCATATACCTTTCCTTGACCCTCCACAACAATGAACTAATACTATATTTGTCCTTCTGTGATTGACTTATTTCACTCAGCATAATGTCCTCCAAGTTCATCCATATTATGCAGTGTTTTGCAGACTCTACATTATTCTTTAGTGCTGCATAGCATTCCATTATGTGTGTGTACCATATTTTGGTCATCCATTCCTCCCCTATAAATCTTAGAGATAAGTCCCTTGCCAGATACATAATTATCAGCAAATATGAATTTGTTTGACATTTTTGACAAGTGCTTTTTTGTGGTGTTGATTTCTTTGTTCCATATAATTTTTATGCTGAGCTCATTTTGTTTATGAATCATGTTATCACTTCTTTGCTATTGTTTTAGTATTTGCTGAATACTTTGTTTTTTGATGTGAAGGTTTATCATTTTTCTTTGAGGTTACCCTGTGATTTATAGTTTTCTTCCCAGGTTTAGAACAGTCTGTTTCTATCTTGTAGTTGTCTTGACTTCCCTACCATATAAAAACTCTGTAATAACACAGTTTTTTCCCTCGTTTTGGTTTATATTTGTCCTTATTTGTCAATTGTTGTCTCTAGTTCCCTGTTTACAATCTTGTAGGCTTATTTGGATACTTCCATAGCTGGGTTGGTTTCTGGATTATATCATCATATGTGTTAATGGTCAGTTGTTGGCTGTTGTTGCTTCTCTGTCCAAAGGACGCCCTTTAGCATCTCTTGTAAGGTTGGTCTGGTTTTAACAAATTCTCTTAATTTCTACTTATCTGGAAATGTCCTAATTTCACCATCATATTTGAGGGACAGTTTTGCTGGGTACATAATTCTTATTTGGAAATTTTTCTCTTTCAGGGTTTTATATATATCATCCCATTGTCTTCTCGCCTGCATGGTTTCTGTCAAGAAATCCAAGTTTAGTCTTATTGGTTGCCCCTTGTAGGTAATTTTTCGTTTTTCCTGTGCTGCACTCATGATTCTTTCTTTGGTTTAGGTAAATTTGATGATATGTCTTGGTGATTTTCTTTTGGGGTCTGTCCTGTTTGGGGTTCATTGGACTTCTAAACGGATATATTCTCATCTTTCATCATACCAGGAAAATTCTCTTCCAGCAAATCTTCAATAATTTTTTCTGTGGTTTTATTTGTCTCTTCCTGTTCTGGAATTGGGATTACACATAGGTTATTCCTTTTGATGGTATTCGAGATGAACCTTAGGCTTTCTTCTTTTTGTTTTGATCTTTTTTATATTGATCCCTTTCCAAAGAGGTGTTCAGGTATTTGTCTTCAATCTCAGCAATTCTGTCTTCCATTTATTCAATTCTGCTCCTTTGCCCATTCAATGTCTTACCTATTTCTGAAAATTGGGTATTAATCTTCTGGATTTCTGTGTGTAGATTTTGTATCATTTCTAATTTTTCATCTATTTTGTCATTTTGTTCTTGTATTATCTTTTGAAATTGTTCTAGGGTTTTCTCTGGGTTTTCCTTGATCTGTCCCTCAATTCGGTGAAGATTCCTAAATATAATTCTTTTGAATTCCGTATCAGGGAGTTCCAATGTTGCCTCTTCCTCGGGGATGTGTTTTGGGTTTGTATCCTGGTCCCTTGTTTCTCCTGCTTTATCTTGCTTCTTTGTGTGGACTGTGATGCTCTGTTGTCTCCAAGGCATTGTGATGTTTTTGTGTTTATATTTAATT
>NW_006921641.1:3516414-3517893 GCF_000298275.1 Orycteropus afer afer | reverse complement strand
CAAACAGAGCCTATCCTTAGGTCCCTGGAATCCGAATGAGAATGCTATCCCTTTAAAATCCAAAATGGTTGCCACTTGTAGAGATTCAAAATGGCTGCACCCTTGGTCACTTTAAATATCTAAAATGGCTACCACGTGTAACCAGTCAAAATAGCTGCACCCTCTTGACAGTGGAAAATCAACAGCTTAGGTTGTCTCTCTCCTTCCTAGTCCTAGGCCACCAGCACAGTCATCCCTGCAGCCCTTGGTGAGCAGGGCTGATCTCTTTAGGTCAATTTTTAGATCCTAACACCACTTGGAAATATTCAGGTTGTTGATCCCATCACAGTAGCTGACAGTCTGAAGCTCTGGCCATCTCTGTACTCATTGTTTTCATTCAGGTTTTTCCACTAGTTGGTGCTTAATCCACTTCTGTATAGTTCCTTTAACACTCAGGGCCCCAGCAATACCTTCTGTATCTCTATCAATTGTTTTTTCTTTTCTTTGTGGAGACAGTCTGTGTTACTTGTCTGCCTATTCCTCTGTCTTACCGGAAGTCGAACAAACAGGGTATTGGGAAACCTTCTAGTGGAAGAATATGATTAAGAAACCAAGGTGATGGAAAGATCAGTGTGTAACTGGAAACCAAACTCACTGCCATTGAGTCGATTCCAACTCATAGCAACCCCCATTTGGTTTCCAAGGCTATATAAATCTTTATGGAAGCAGACTGCCTCATTTTTCTTCCATAGAGCATCTGTTGGGTTTGAACTACCAAACTTTCGGTTAGTAGCCAAATGCATGATCAGTATACCACCAAAGCTCCTTAGATAGATGTTTACTCATTGCTATTTTGGTGGCTGTTCCTGGATCCTTTCAGTAGACAGAGGAAGGAAGTATGTGTGTGTCTGTGTATGTTGTGTCTAAACACACATTTTGCATCTATGTTTATTTATGTATATGTCTATCTGTATATGTCGAATGCCATGAATTAATATCGGTACACTGGTTATAATCCAACTATTTCGGATTCATTTTAGTTTTCTCTGATAATGAGAAACTTGGCTCTTTTTGTTTTTATTTGTATCTGTTATCATGAATTCTTTTAGAAGATCTTGGTCTCCATATGTAAACAGTCTCTTACCTCTGACCTTTGCAGAGATTCTCTTTCAGCTCCACTCAGATTCCGATATTCCATGCCAGCTTGTTCCTGCATGGGGATATGCTGTCTCTTTGATTCAGATGTTGACATTTTATTATAGGATTCAGGCACAAATACTAATGATTCAATGTGCTATTCTTTAAAAAAAAATTTTTTTCAAGCCCTAGACGCACGCCTCGAAGTTGGACTTGAACAGCAAGCAGAACTTATGTTGAAAATGATGTCTACCCTGGAAGCAGATTCTATTTTGCAGGCATTAACAAATACATCTCCTGCATGTAAGTAAAATAACCATTTTTAGAGTATTGCAGTGAATGATTTATTATTTGTATTTAAAT
>NW_006921641.1:3455022-3516314 GCF_000298275.1 Orycteropus afer afer | reverse complement strand
ATATTATTATAATAAATTATTATTATTTATTACATAATGTATTGATTATTTTCAGATACCTTCAGCAAAAGTAGATTTTAAAATTCCCTGTCTGGTAAGCGACTGAGGGTGCACCTTATATAGTACCTCTCTCTGCCAGCAAGTCGGGAGCAAATAGAGAAGCTCCACAAAGGAGTGACAAATAAGGGTACAAAATACTTCCGAGGAGTGCTCTAAGTCCTAAAACCTGAGTCACGTTTTTGTTATACTGCTGTTTTAAGGTTAATGAAATTCCTAAGAAAACCCGCATAGCTAATTGTGTTGAAGTTTATACACTTCTAGGATGCAAGGCATAGATTTGGATGATAGCCAATTAGGTCTGCTAATTGAACCCCAGAATTGAGCAAGTTTATTATTTGATCATCTACAGCAAAGGAAGGCAAACCTTTTTTGTAAAACGCTAGAAAATAAATGTTTTTGGCTTTCCAGGCCATATAGTCTCCCTTGTAACTACTGAACTCTCTTTGTAACAGGAAAGTAGTTTTAGATAATATGTAAATGAATGGGTGTGGCTGTGTTTCAATAAAATGTTTACACAAACAGCAGCTTTAGAGTTGGCCATCAGTGATAGACTTTCATAGATCTCCTCATGGTTTGGAGATTCCCTGTATGAGATAGTAGGCTGTCTCTGAAAGAGAAAGATTGAGGTGCTGAGCTAAGGACAGGGTGATGTTTTTATTTTCCCTAGGCTTCCAAATTATTTCACCTTCCCTGGGCAGAGTCAGTAAAGGGGTATAGATAGCAAGTGAAGTCCAGGAAGATAATCATATCCTGCTTCTCTTTTGAAGGCAAGTTTGCAACCCATTTCAACCGATAAATATGTCTTTTTTTTTAGATTTTCCTTTTCTTAAATTGTGTTCTCTCAGTCTGCATTTTTTTTATTTCTTTCATCTTCTTTATTTCTCTAGAAGATAAAAACCCAACCCAACCCATTGTCATTGAGTGGATTCTGACTCATAGTGACCCCCATTGGGTTCCCAAGGCAGTAAATTTGATGGAAGTAGATTTCCCCATGCCAAAGGGGCAGGGAGTCCACATCTTCTGACCTCCTTTAACCCCACAAGAGGAAGACAGAATCACCAGTAGTAGCCCAAGTCCTATTCCTATGAGGCCAGACATGCTACCTCCCTCCAGCCCTTTCAACAACTCTGACCCCAACCATGATTCCTGTAGCACCCACCACCTTTCTGCCGGGTTCGATAATTTGCTACAGTAGCCACACAGAACTCACAGAGTATGGGGTTTATTAGGGAAGCAACAGGCTACAATTCAAGAATGCGCTCAGTCTCTCTCAGCCCGCCGTCTCTTGCTTGACAGTCTATGTCAGTCTCTCTCCGTCTCTCTCCCAGCAGTGTGTGTCTCTGGGTGTCTCTCTCAGAAATATGTGTCTCTCACATCCCTCATCTGGCAGTGAGAGATTCCTTCTACCTCTAGAAGGGCTCATTTTGAGCATGGCAGAGTGACCAAACTAACCAATCCCAACATCAGAGTTCTACACACCTGAAAAGAGAGCAAACTTCCCATAAAATTACTTTGTGCTGCTCCGAGGTGGATAACATTAACAATCAGGAGCTACGCAGTTGCTCATGGCAAATTCCACCATGGAGTTTACAAAGACTTTGGGCTAGAAAAGCCACACTACAGAATTTACTATACCTCACCCCTTCTCCCTTCCTTGGAGTGGTTGAGGGGTTTGGACCATGAGTTTCTGCTTAGCAGTCAGATGTCTTGCACTGTGCCAATAGAGCTCCTTTCCAGAAGGTATAGAAAAGGAAGAAAAACAGAAGGAATGGTCTAGTATTCTATAATCTTAGTTTTGGTACACCAAGATGGTGGTATCTTATCACCCATGTAATGTGGGAATCCTTTTTCTTGGATTCATTTTATGGTTGATCATAGACTACTCAACATTGCGCAAAGTAGGCCCCCTCCCCCCCATTTTATTTTAAACATTTCTTATTTAAAAAAACTTTTTTAGTTGTATCTTCTTCTCATAATTCTGTCTTTTAATTATTGTCCTGCACAATACTGTGCTTTTTTAATATATTAACTTTCTATAAATTAATGAAAACCTCTCTTAGTGTTTGTGTATTTCTTTGTTTTCCATAAATATATTCTTATTTAATTAATTGGGTGAACGACCTGAGCATCAAAATTTTTAAAAGCTTAACTAATGTGCAGAGTAAGAATCAGTGGACTGAATCTACATTATTCTAAAACTCAACTTCTCAAAAATTACTGAAGATTTTTCTTTTTCTCCTTGCCCTTTTCATCCTTGATTATTGAAATTCAAAATAAAAATTGCCAAATAGTATGGCTCATTTCCTTTGGTGAATGAGTTCTGTGTATTTGGGAGATTTTTTTCCTTTGGTGATTTTCATTTTGACTTTCTTTTTATTGTGATTCGGGTGAAAGCTGACAGAGCAAATTCACTTTCCATACACCAGTTCACATACACTTTGTCTCATGACATTGGCTACAATTTACCCAAATGCAACAGCTCCCCTCCCACTTCCTCCCATTAGTTTCCTCTTCCTTTTGTCCATCCATCCATGCACACCTGCCCCCTGAGCTGTGTCTCTGCATAAACAGCCCTTCTTTCTCCCATGATTGTTCTCTCCAAGGAGTGTATCTACCTCAGGTAAATGTTTACCTCATATGCCTTTCTTTTGTTTGGCTGGAAGGCACAGATATGGGTTCAATTCCAGACCTGAAGGGCAGCTAGGGGTCATAGTCTCATTGGTTCCATCAAGCTCTATCAGACCAGCAAACCTGGTATCTCCTCCCTGCCTTTTTTTTCCCCCAAATGATTCTGAGTTTTGTTCCACATTGTTCTCTCTCTCTGTATAGGATCTCCTACATTGACCCCCCTTTCAGTACTTGACAGTGGTAGTCAGGCACCATCTAGTTCTCCTTGTCTCATAGTCGTATAGGCTGCAGATCTCATGGTGTACCAGTTGCTTGGATTAATTGTTTCCTTGAATCTTTGGTTTTCTTCATTCTTCTTTGCTTTGGATGAGGAGAGACCTATTGTTGCATGCATCTACATGGCTGTTTGCAAGCTTTTAAGATATCCCAGTTGCTACTTGCTAAACTAGGAAGTGGAACAATGTCTATGTAGTATGTTATGACAATTGAGCTTGATGTCCCCTGCGACTATGGTCCCAAGCCCACAGGTTCAACTACTCACTCCCGCCGGGTAGCTGGCTGTGGCCAAGAAGTGACTACAACCTTGTTCCTTGTCAACTCTACTATACACTTAGGATTTGTTAAAGAACATACAAATACACTTGTAGAACCATTTGTCTGCCAACCCTCTATGTGGTCTTAGATACACTCCCTGTTGCATTGTTGTTAGGTGCCATTGAGTTGTTTCCGACTCATAGCAACCCCATGCACAGCAGAACGGAACACCACCCAATCCTGCGCCGGCTCCATGATCCTTGCTATACTTGAGCCCATTGTCACAGTCACCATGTTAAAGCATCTCGTTGAAGGCCTTTCCCTCTTTCGTCAACCCTCCACCTTACCAACCATGACATTCTTCTCCAGGGAATGGTCTCCTCTGACAATATGACCAAAGTAGGTGAAGCGAAGTATGGCCATCCTCACTTCCAAGGAGCACCTTGGACGCACTTCCTCCAAGGCAGATCTGTTGGTTCTTTTGGCAGTCCATGGTATCTTCAGCATTCTTCACCAGCATCACAACTCAAAAGCATCAACTCTTTTTTGGTCTTCTTATTCATTGTCCAGCTCTCACATGCATACGAGGCAATTGGAAATATTGTGGTTTTTGTCATGCGCACCTTAGCCCTTAGTCCTCAAGAGACATCCTTGCTCCTCAGCACTTGAAAGAATTCCTTTGCAGCCGACCTGCCCAGTGCTACACATCGTCTAATGTCCTGACTTCTTCTTCCATTGGCGTCGATTGTAGAACCAAGCAATGTGAATTCTTTGACAACCTTAATCTTTTCTCCATTTATTGTGATGCTGCTTATCGGTCCAGTTGTGAGGATTTTTGTCTTCTTTATATCGAAATGTAATACATACTGCAGACAGTATTCTTCAGCCTTCCATCAGTAAGTGCCTCAACTCATCCTCACTTTCAGCAAGCAAAGTTGTATCATCAGCATGTCTCAGGTTGTTAATGATTCTTCCTCCAATCCTGATGCCATGTTTTTCTTCATATAATCCAGCTTCTCAGATTATTTGCTCAGTTTATAGATTGAATAAATAGGGAAAAGGATACAACCCTGACACACTCCTTTGCTGATTTTATACTACGCAGTGTCCCCTTGTTCTGTTCAAATGACAGCCTCCTGGTCAAGGTACAGGTTCCTCATGAGTACAATCAAGTGTTCTGGAATTCCCATTCTTCTCAGTGTTACCCATAATTTGTCATGATCCACACAATCAAATGCCTTTGCATAGTCAATGAAGCACAAGTAAATATCTTTCTGGTATTCTTTGCCTTGAGCCAAGATCCATCTGACAACAGCTATGATATCCCTTGTTCCTCATCCTCTTCTGAATCCAGCTTGCACCTCCGGAAGTTCTATGTCAGTGTACTAGTGCAACCGTTTTTCAGTTATCTTCAGTAAGATCTTACTTGCACGCGATAGTAATGATATTGTTCTATAATTTCCACATTCTTTGGGATCACCTTTCTTTGGAAGGTGTACAAATATGGATCTCTTCCAGTCAGTTGGCCAGGTAGCTGTCTTCCATATCTCTTGGCATAACCTAGTGAGTGCCTCCAGTGCAGATCTGTTTGTTGAAATACGTCAGTGGGTATTCTGTCAACTCCTGGAGCCTTGTTCTTCACCAGTTCCTTCATTGCAGCTTTGACTTCCTCCTTCAGTACCATTGGTTCCAGATCATAAGCCACCTCCTAAAATGGATGAAGATTGACCAGTTCTTTTTGGTACAGTGACTCTGTGTATTCTTTCCATCTTCTTTTGATGTTCCCTGCATCTTTCAATATTTTGCCCTTAGAATCTTTCAATATTGCAACTCAAGGCTTAATTTTTTTCTTCAATTCTTTCAGCTTGAGAAATGCCAGGCGTGTTCTTCCCTTTTGATTTTCTAACTCCAGGTCTTTTCACATTTCATTAGAGTAATTTGCTTTGTCTTCTCGAGCTGCTCTTTGAAATCTTCAGTTTAATTCTTTGATCTTATCATTTCTTCCATTTGCTTTGGCTACTCTTCACTCAAGGTCAAGTTTCAGTCTCTTCTGTCATCCATTTTGGTCTTCTCTCCTTTTGTTGTCTTTTTAGTGACCTCTTGCTTTCTTCATGGATGATGCTCTTGATGTCATCCCACAATTCTGGTTTTCAGTCCTTGGTGTTCAGAGCATCAAATCTGTTCTTTAGATGGTCTCTAAATTCAGGAGGGATATATTCTGGATCATATTTTGGCTCTTGTGGACTTTTTTTTAATTGTCTTTAACTTCAAGTTGAACTTGCATATGAGCAGTTTGATGGTCTCTTCCACAATCAGCTCCTGGCCTGGTTTTGGCTGAAGATACTGAGCTTTTCCATCACCTCTTGCCATAGGTGTAGTCAGTCTGATTTCTGTGTGTTCTGTCTGGTGAAGTCCACGTGTAGAGCCACTCTTTGTGTTGTTGAAAAAAAGTGTTTGCAATGAACAAGTCATTCGTCTTGCAAAATTCTACCATGCGAGTTCCAGCATTATTTCTGTCACCAAGGCCAAAGTTTCTAACCCCTGGGTATTCTTCTTTGTTTCCAACTTGTGCATTCCATTCACCAGTGATAATTAACACATCCTGATTGCATGTTCAGCCTGCAGTTTCAGACTGCAAGAGTGGATAAAAATCTTCAGTTTTCTCATCTTTGCTTTTGGTAGTTGGTGCATAAATTTGAATAATAGTTGAATTACTGGATCTTCCTTGTAGGCATATGGATATTATCCTATCACTGACAGCATTGTACTTCAGGACAGATCTTGAAACATCCTTTGTGATGAATGCCACACCATTCCTCTTAAACTGGCATAGTAGATCGTGTGGTTTTCTGATTCTAAATGGCCAAAACCTGTCCATTGCAGCTCACCAGTGCCTAGGATATCATTCTTTATGTGTTCCATTTCATTTTTGACAACTTCCAATTTTCCTAGATTCATACTTCCTAAATTCTATGTTCCGATTATTATTGCATGTTTGCCTCTGTTTATCCTCAATTTGAGTGGTGCCACATCTACAAATGGAGGTCTCTAAAGCTTTACCTTATCCATGTGAGTAAGGCTGATTTTCCTCTGATAATGCAGCTCTTGTCCAGTTTGACTTTGAGAGCTTTCTAAGCTAAGTGACTCATCTTTCTCCTCTATATTGGATAGTGTTTCCAGACTATTCATAAAGTTGTGCAGTAATGTATCAGACAGTGTTTCTCTGCTATTCATAAGGTTTTCCTTTGCCAGTTCTTTGCGAGGTGGATGGCCTCCTCCTCCTTCCTAGTCTGTCTCAGTCTGCAAGGCGGCTGATACCTGTGCACCATGTGCACCCCACTGGGTTTGTAAAACAAGTGACACAACCTCAAGACTCAGAGCGACATGTCACCACAGTAGGACAAACTGACAGACAAGTTTGTCTCTCTTAGCTGTTGGACCCCTCCAACCACCCTTACGCGGATCCCTGCTGCATAGACATACCTAATAGTTCAGCCTGTCCTCCCATCTAGCCATCCATACACCCATGTTTGTCTTCACTGCCAACACAGTACTGTATGTGCAAAAGGTTCATTTTTGTTGTCTGTACCTCCCATGTACCTTTCTGTTTCTTCCTCTTCCTCAGTGTCACCATGTTGATCACTCACATTTGGTACATTGCCTTTCTCTTCACCCAAATCAATACTTGTCTCTACCTATGAAACAGTGTTCCCTCTCCTCCCCTTCCACCTCTGGTAACCAACAAGGAAAATTTCCTTTCATATATAAACCTTTCAATGACTTTTTTCAATAACGGACTAAGACTTGCCCTGTGATTGATTTCTTTCTCTCAGCATAATGTTCTCCAAATTCATCCCCATTTTGGGGTGTTTTGCAGATTCTACGTTATTTTGTTGTTGTTGTTGTTATTTGCCGTCGAGTCGGCCCCGACTCATACGTTATTTAGGGTTGCATAATATTCCGTTGTGTGTATGTACCGTACTTTGGTTATCCATTCTTTAGTTGATAGACACCTAGGTTGTTTCCATTTTTGGCTATTGTAAACACTGCTGTGATGAACATGAGTGTGCATATATCTGTTCTTCTCCTGGCTCTCACTTCTTTAAGATACTTACTTAGTAATGGAATGGTTTGGTCAAATGGTATTTATAATTCTAACTTTTTAAGAAATCGCCATACTACTTTCCACAGTGGTTGTACATTTTGCAGTCCCACCAGCAATGTATGAGAGTCCCAATCTCTCTGCATTCTTGCCAGCATTTGTTATTTTCTGTCTTAGTGAATTTTGCTACTAGTGCTGGGGCCACATGGTATCTCGTTTTGATTTGCGTCTCTCTAATAGCTAATGATTATGAGCATGTCTTCATGTTTGTGGCCACTAGAATATCCTCGTTGGTGAAATGTCTATTGATGTCTTCTGCCCATTTTTTAACTGGATTATTTGTCTTTTTATTGTTGAGGTGTTGGAGTTTTCTATACATTCTAGAGATAAGTCCCTTGTCACATATGTCATGGCTGAATATTTTTTCCCAATCTGTAGGTTCTCTTTTGACTCTTTTGGAGAAGTCTTTGGAAGCACATAAATTTAATTTTTAGAAGATCCCATTCATCTAGTTTCTTTTTTGCTGTTTGTGCATTTTGGGTCATACTTGGTAGTCTATTTATGCTATGTATTAGGCCCGCAAATTTTACCCCTAGTTTTTCCTGGAGGAACTCTATAGTTTTAGGTTTCACATGTATGTCTTTGATCCATCTGGAGTTAGTTTTTGTATATGGTGTGCAGTACAGACCTTGTTTAATTTTTCTGGGAATAGATATCCAGTTTTGCCAGCACCATTTAGTAAACAAACATTCTCTTCCCCATTTAATGGATTTAGACCCTTTGTCAAAGATCAGCTCACCATAGGTCAGTGGATCTAGTTCTGGGTTCTCAATTCTGTTCCATTGGTCTACATGTCTGTCATTGTACCAATTCCACGCAGTTTTGGCTACTGTGGCTGAATAGTAGGTTATGAGATCCAGCAGTGTGAGACCTCCTACTTTGTTGTTCTTCAGTAGTGCTTTGTTTATCCAAGGTCTCCTTCCTTTCCATATAAAATTAGTGATTGGTTTTTCTATATTTTTAAAGAATGTTGATGGGATCTGGATTGAGATTGCATTGAATATATAGATTGCTTTCTGTAGAAGTGACCTTTTTCACAATGTTCAATCTTCCTATCCACGAGCATGGTATGTTCTTCCATTTATGTAGATCTCTTATGGTTTCTTGAATTAGTCTTTTATAGTTTCCTTTGTACAGGTTTTTTGTGTCCCTGGTGAGATTTATTCCCAAATATTTTTTTTTTTTTTGGTAGCTATTGTAGATGGTTTTGATTTCCTTATTTCTTTTTCAGCAATGTCTTTGCTGTTGTAGAAGAATCCAACTGATTTTTGCATGTTGATCTTGTATCATGCCACGATGCTAAATCACTCAATTAGTTCCAGTAGATTTTTGACTGAGTCTCTTGGGTTTTCTAGGTATAGGACCATATCATCAGCAAATAGGGATAGTTTGGCTTATTCCTTACCAATTTGGATCCCTTTGATTTTCCTTTCTTATTGCCCTGTCTAAGACTTCTAATACAGTGTTGAATACATGTGGTGATAGAGGACATCCTTGACTGTTTCCTGTTTGTAAGGGGAATGGTTTCAGTCTTTCTCTATTGAGAAGAATGTTGGCTGTTGGTTTTGCATAGATGCCCTTTATTATGTTGAGGAATGTCCTTTCTATTCCTATTTGTCTTTAGTTTTGTTTATGAATAGGTGTTGGATTTTATCAAATGCCTTTTCTGCATTAATTGATATGATGATGTGGTTCTTTTCCTTTGTTTTATATATGTGGTGGGTGACGATTGTTTTTCTAATGTTGAACCATCCTTGCATACCTGATAAGAACCCCACTTGATCATAATGAATGATTTTCTTGATATGTTGTTGGAGTCTTGGCTAGGATTTTGTTGAAGATTTTTGCATCTATATTCATGAGGGATATTATTCTGTGGTTTTCCTTTTGAGTGATGTCTTTGCCTAGTTTTTGTATCATGGTTATCCTTGCTTCATAAAATGAGTTATGGAGGATTCCATCCTTTTCTGTGTTTTGGAATAGTTTGAGTAGGTATGGTGTCTGTTCTTCTCTGAATGTTTGGTAAAATTCTCCGGTGAAACCATCTGGGCCAGGACTTTTTTTAGTTGGTAATTTTTTGATGTCCTGTTCAATTTCTTCTTTTGTGATGGACCTGTTCACCTTTTCCACATCAGTCTGTGTTAGTTTAGGTAAGTGGTGTGTTTCGAAAATTTATTTCTTCCAGATTTTCAAATTTGTTGGAGTATAATTCTTCATAATGTCCTGATAATATCTTTTTTTTTTTTTTAGTTAGTTTTATTGTGACATCACCCATTTTGTTTCTTATATATTTTATTTGTATTCTTTCCCTCTTTTCCTTTGTTACTTAATTTGATAGTGATTTATCAGTTTATTAATGTTTTCAAAAAACCAACTTCTGGTCTTGTTGATTTTTTTCTGTTTTCTCTTTCATTGATTTCTGCTTAAATCTTTATTATTACCTTTTTTCTGGTGACTGTAGACTTTTCTTGTTTTTCTTTTTCTCATTGTTGGAGATGTTGGTTTAAAGTGCTGATTTTGTTTCTTCTTTTTGATGTGTGCATTTATTGTTATAAATTGGCCTCTGATCACTGCTTTTGCTGCGTCCCAAAGATTTTAGTATGTTCTTTTTTCGTTCTCGTTTGATTCAAGGAAATTGTGATTTTCAGTTTTCATTTCTTCTCTTACCCAGTCTTTCTTAAAGAGGTTGTTGTTCAGTTTCCCTGTGTTTACTCTTTTTCCGTTGATTGATTTCTCATTTGATAGCATTGTGATCTAAGAAGATGCTTTGCAATATTTCAGTATTCTTAAATTGATTAAGGCTTGCTTTATGGCCTAATACATGGTCCATAATGGAAAATGTTCCATGTGCACTGGAAAAGAATGTATATTGTGCTGGTTTTGGGTGCAGTGCTCTGTAGATGTCTATAAGGTCAAGTTGGTGGATTGTATTGTTTAGCTCTTTTGAATTTAGTATTTCCTTTGTTGCTGTTGTTTTACTATCTGCTGAATATTTGTGCTTTTCCTTTTTTTTTTATTGTGATGTAAAGGTTTTGTACAACAATAACAACAGAGGTTTTATCATTTTTCTTTGTGCCTACCCTGTGATTTTTAATTTTCTTCCCAAGTTTAGAACAGTCCATTCTATCTTGGAAGTCTTTCGTCTTCCTCACTATTTAGAAATTCCGTAAGTACACAGTATTTTCCCCCTTTTTGGTTTGTAGTTGTCCTCATTTGCAATTGATGTCTCTGGTTCCCTGTTTACAATCTTCAAAACTTGTTTTACTTTGGATATGTCTGTAGCTGTGGTTTCTGGGTTATATCATCTTGTGTATTGATGGTCGCTGTAGTTTGCTATTATTGCTTCTTTGTCCAAAGAACTCCCATTAGTATCTCTTGTAAGTCTGGTCTCGTTTTAACAAATTCCCTTAATTTCTGCTTATCTGGAAATCTTCTAATTTCACCATTGTATTTGAGGGACAATTTTGCTGGCTATATAATTTTTGTTCGAAAATTTTTCTCTTTCATTGTTTTATATATACCATCCCATTGCCATCTCGCTCGTGTGGTTTCTCTGGAGAAATTAGAGCTTATTATTATTGGTTGTCCTTTGTTAGGTAACTTTTTCTTTTTCCTGTGCTTCTTTTAGGATTCTTTCTTTGTCTGTGGTTTTGATGAGTTTGATGATGCTGTGTCTTGGTGATTTTCTTTTTGGGGTCCGCTGGAATTCCTGAATGGATATATTCTCATCTTTCATCATATCAGGGAAATTACATTCTGACAATTCTTGGACAGTTTTCTCAGTGGTTTTATTTTTGTCCTCCTGTTCTGGAATTCCAGTTACATATAGGTTATTCCTTTTTTTTTTTTTAATTTATGTGATTTGGGTGAAGATTTACAGAGTGAATTCACTTTCCATACAGCAGTTCACATATACTTTGTCTCATGTCATTGACCACAGTTTACAATGCAACAGCTCCCTTCCTACTTCCTCTCCATAGTTACCTCTTCCCAGTGACCATCCCTCCATACCCTCCTGTGCCCTGAGCTGTCTCCCTGTGCATAAGCAGCCCTTCCTTCTCCCATGATTGTTCTCTCCAGAGCGTGCGTCTACTTGAGGTAAATGTTTAACTCACATGCCTGTACATTGTTTGGCTGGAAACCATAGGTGTGGGTTCAATTCCAGACCTGAAGGGCAGCCAGGGGCCATAGTCTTAGTGGTTCCACCAGGCTCTATTGGACCAGCAAACCTGGTCCCCACCTTCTTTTTTCTTTTTCTTTTCTTTTTTTTTCTTCCAAATGATTTTGAGTTTTGTTCCACATTGTTCTCCCTCTCTATGCAGGATCTCCCACATCCCTTCCAAGTGGATGACAGTGGTAGCCAGGCACCATCTAGTTCTTCTGGTCTCATACTTGTATAGCTTGCAGATCGGATGGTGTACCAGTCGCTAGGACTTTTTGTTTCCATTAATTTTGGTTTTCTTCTTTCTTCTTTGCTCTTGACGAGGAGAGACCCATCATTGCATCTAGATGGCAGCTTGCTAACTTTTAAGATCCCAGTCGCTACTCACCAAAGTAGGGGGTGGAACAATGTTTTGTATAGTATGTTATGCCAATTGAGCTTGATGTCCCCTGCGACTATGGTCCCAAGCCCTCAGGTTCAACTACTCAGTCCCTCTGGGTAGCTGGCTATGACTAAACAGTGACCACAACCTTGCCCCTTGTCAGCTCTACTATACACCTGGGAATTCTGATCATTCACATAAACTTAAAGGACCATTTTCTGCCAACCCTATATATGATATTGGATACAGTCCCCATTTCATAGACATACCGAATTGTTTAGCTTGTCCACCTATCTATCCATCCATATACCCATGTTTCCCTTCACTAACAACTCAGTACTATATATGTAAAAGGGTTCGTATTTGTTGTCTCTTACTTCCCATGTACCTCTCTATGTCTTTCTCATCCTCAGTGATGCCATATTGGTCACTCACATTTGGTACATTGACCTTCTCTTCACCCAAATCAATATTTATCTCTATCTATCTAACAGCGTAGGTTATTCCTTTTGATGGTATCTACATGAACCTTAGGCCTTCTTAATTTTGTTTTGATCATTTTTCTGATTCATTTTGTTTTGATCTTTTTTCCAATTGATCCCTTTCCAAACTAGTATTCATGTATTTGTCTTCAGTCTCCTTAATTTTGTCTTCTGTTGCATCAGTTCTACTCCATTGCTCTTTCAGTGTGTTATCTATTTCTGACAATTTGGTGTCAATCTTTGGGATTTCTATCTGTAGATTTAGAATCATTTCTAAGTTTTCATTTATTTTGTCATTTTGTTCTTGTATTTTCTTCTGAAATTGTTCTAGGTTTTTGTCTGTGTTTTCTTTAATTTTCACAGTGTTTTCCTTGATCTGTCTCTCAATCCTTTGGAGATATAATTCTTTTGAGTCCTTTATCAGGGAGTTCCAGTGTTGCTTCTTCCTCAGGGATGTTTTCTGCATCTCTCTCCTGCTCCTTTGTTTCTACCCTTTTATCTTGCTTCTTTTTGTGGATTGTGATGGTCTTTTGTCTCTGAGACATTGTGATGTTGTTGCATTTAGATCTCCATTAACTGTTTGTGAAGAGCAGGTAAGGATGAGTCAGGCTCTTCTTGGCGGTCATTTATCATTGGTCAGTTGGTGGAGAAGGATGTGGTGGCTTTCACTCAGTAATGAATCTGCAGAAGTACGGGTGTAGTTGTGTCATATGGAGACTGTTGGTGTCTCCCACTCAGTTAGATAAAAATAACAATGGAATAACCATCAAAAAAGGTAAAAGCAAGTTGACAAAGCACACACCATGTAATCACACAGGAACAATAAGCAAAAAACAGGAGAAAAAAAACCCTGCAATATTTCTGGAGAGGGCAATAAGAGAAAAAAAGGTAGAGTTGGAGAATAATGAAGAAAAAAATGGGAAAAACACAAAAAAAAGAAACAAGGAACGGGGCTTACCATGAGAAAGAAAAATAATTTGAACCAGGAACAGGGAAAAGAGAAAAAGCGGAAAACCAGAACCTGGGAAGGGAAGAATAATAATAAAAAGGAGAAAGTAATAATAATAATAGTAGTTTTTAAACAGACAAAAATAAACAAACTAAAAGAAAAATAAAAAAATAGCAGGGTGGGGCAGGGCACCCAGACTCCATCCAAGCACACAGACTAGGATGGAATTCCTGCTGGCCTAGAAAGTAGGTGGGAGTTAGGGATGATTGCACCTTTGTAGTCATTGTCGTCCAGAATGTTCTTAGGGTTACATCAAGTGAAGCCTGTTCTTAAGTCCCTAAAATCTGGGAGAATCCTGTTGCTATAAACATCTAAAATGGTCAAACTATTTGTAAACATTCACAATCGCTGTACCTCCAGACAGGTAAAAGTCCACAGGTTAGCCTACCTTCCTCTTTGCTGCTTTTCCATTTATTCACCAGTCACCAGTACAGTCCTCTTTGCAGGGCTGATTTTTAGGTTAATTCTTAGGTCCTAACACCATTTGACATATGCAAGCTGCTTCTGCCATCAGGATTGCTATCCAACTGCAGCTCCGTATGTCTCCTTTTTTGGTGTTTTCATGCAAATTCTTCTACTAGTTGGTGTTTAGTCCACTTCTATATCCTTCCTTTCAAGGCTCAGGGGTCCAGAATTATCTTCTGTATCTGTGTTAATTGTTTCCCCTTTTCTTTGTTTAAGAGGATCTTGCTGCCTATTCTACCATCTTTCCGGAACTACTCCTCTTTTTGACTTTTAACTAATGTATTTTATAAATACTTGTGTTTCAAATTCAGTAGTTTATCTTTAAACAATTCTAAGGAATGCAATTTTATTTAAAGACATAATTATACATATTAATGGTCACTTAGCATGTCTCTTGATCATAATTGTGCTTTATTTTCAGTATCACAGTCACCCACTGGAACAGATGATTCACTTCTAGGGGGTTTACAAGCAGCAAACCAAACCAACCAACTTATCATACAGTCATCATCTGTCCCAATGTTAAATGTTTGCTTTAACAAACTTTTCTCTATGCTTCAAGTCCATCATGTTCAGGTATGACTTCAGGAGAAATGGTGTGTTTTGCATATTATTGTTAACCTAGTAAAAGATGAACATAAATGATAGGATCATTCTTAACTTTACAGAAAAAGCAATCAAAAACCCAATTTATTGCTGTCGAGTCGATTCCGACTCAATTCCTAGGTTTCTGAGGTGGTATCTCTATGGCAATAGATTGCCCAGTCTTCCTTCTGATGAGTGGCTGGTGGGTTTGAGCCACCAGCCCTTATGGTTAGCAGTCACATGCCTTTGGCACTATGCCACCAAAGCTCCCAGAGGTAGTTGGTATTATACTTGGAAAAATGCTGATAACCACAACGCCCTGATGATGAGCTGGTTATAAGTTTTATGTTTTTACACTTTAGTACTTTAGTTCCTGCCATAATATTTTACATACATACATATAGGATTTTAAGACTTGAATTACTGTCTTAATTTATAAAAACACCTATTATAGGCAAATTACAAATTTTAATTTCTGTTAAATTTTTTTGCAGTAAGCATTTTAGGTAGTATTTGCATGCAAACTGAGTTAAGGTAGTTAAAGGAAGTATTTAATAGAAAAATTTTTCAGTTTTGTTAAAAGTTAAATGTAAGATTTTTGTTTAAATGGGATTCCTAATATAATAGGAAAATGTTATTTCCTGTTGATTTTTCAATCTTTTTTAGTTAGAATCACTTCTCCAGTTGTGGCTCACATTGAGCCTGAATTCTAATTCATCTGGAAACAAAGAGAATGGAACAGACATTTTTTTATATAATGCTAATCGAATACCTGTTATTTCATTAAATCAAGGTAAGATTTATCAGAATAAAAGCTTTAACATAGCATAAATAGTAAATTATGAAAGTAATGATTAGGTTAAAATATACCTAATTCTTGTCTGTCTTTTGGGGTCATACTCTTTTAGTGAAACAAACTTTTTTTTTTATGTATTTACTTAATATTTAGCAAGAAAAAGATTAGAAAACTTTTTTCAGGTATATATTATTATCATTATTATTTTAATATTTTAATTTGTGTGTGGTCAATATATATATATATGAAACAAAACATTTGTCATTTCAACATTCTTCCTATGTGCAGTTCAATGGCATTAATTGTGTTCATCGTGTTGTGTAACCAAGACAATTATCAGTTTCCATACTTTTTCCATCACCGTTAACAAAAGCTCTAAACAAGGAGTTTCACTTCACTCTTTCTCCTTCTATCCCATCTATAGTAACCACTGATCAAACTTAAATTTTTATACACTTGCATATTCTGGATATTTCATATTAAAAACACTCAACTGCTCTCAAGTCAGACTCATTAGGAAAAGATCCTTCAGCTTTGACAACAGGAGTCTATTTTAGTTAATATTTTAAGAAAAAGTAAAAGAAGAATCTTTCCATGGTGCTTTCTCTGTAGAGAAGTAGATCCAGATATTCCAGACTAATCTTTACATTTCCACACTAGATCTGGAATCAGTGTTTTAGAGAAATGAGTGTTTTAAGATCACAGTTTGGGTGCTGTATTATGTTCTACTTCTGTTAACTACCATGATTGCTTCTTGTCAGGGCTTTCTAAGTGACTTCATTATTGCTTGAGTTTGTCCTCTGGCCGCAAAGCTGCATTATATTTGAGTGGTCTACTCCATCCCAGTTTTTCTAATATGCCCTCTTATTTTCAGGTTTTATATTTGTAGAATATGATGATTTTCAAGCATACAGAAATTACATTGCAACAGAAATGTCTGTAGTGTGAAAAGACAACCAGTTTGAAGGGAAAATGTTGTTGTATGTGTCATCAACTGAGCTTTAAATGTAGCCATAAATGTTACTGAATCTTATTGCTAGAATTGTTTTTAATGGGCAACTTGTTTCATATTTATGGTTTGATTGCAGTAGTTAGTGATTTGATTTAAAAAAGCTGCGTATTACTTTTGAATTCATTCTTTTGGTTTTTAATTCTTGGTAAACATTTATTTAGCCTTACTGAGTAAAAAAATTTTTCCTTTCTTTTTTCTTCATAGCATCAATAACTAGTTTTCTGACAGTACTAGCTTGGTATCCAAATACTTTGCTCCGGACATGGTGCCTTGTGCTTCATAGCCTTACACTCATGACAAACATGCAGCTTAATTGTAAGTTCAAAAATTTATTCATTTAAATTTCTGACATACTCTTCAATTTTATTGCTATCACATTTTTAAAGGATTGTTTTAAGAAGTGATAGAGTTGTGCATGTGATTGAATTTTTTATTTGAATATATTTTTTATCCTATGTGGCTGGTTACTTTGATAATACAAGTATTTTCTTAAACCTCCCATATAAGTTCACATCCTATTTTCATCTTCTTACACCTGTTGTGGTGGTGTTATTGTATATCATCGAGTTGATTCCTAGTCATGGCAACTCTGTAAGAACAGAATAGAACTGCCCTATGGGGACCAAGGTTGTAAATCTTTATAGAAGTGGGTTGCCAGGTCTGTCTGGCAGGTTAAGACTGCTCACCTTTTCATTAGTAGCCAAATGTTTAATCACTGTGCCACGAAGACTGCTTAAGATCTAGTAGTCATTAAAAGAAAACTGATTGCTTTTAGAATATAAAATCAAGTTCTTACCGCTAGTTTAACTTTTTATATTTATTAATTATTCTTTTAAAGTGCCTTTGCATTTATAAATGATGTATTCATTGTAATCTTTGTGAACTTGCGTGACTAGGTTTTTAGCTTTTCTTTGCTTTATCTAAAAGATATTCTGAGAACATAATTACCCTTTTTCAGATTTGAATACCCTGGTAAGTTTTCTATTCCCCACCTACCTTTTTTTTTGTTTGTTTGTTTCATTTAAATTATGCGTTTCTGTCACATCTATTCCCATTCATCGCAAGTCCACATGTGTCACCGTAGGACTGTGCTCCATAGAGTTTTAAATGGCTGATTTTTAGGAAGTAGATCACTTTTTTCCCAAGGCATCTCTGAATGGACTTGAAACATTAACCTTTTGGTTAGCAACTGAGTGCTGTTGATAACACCTTTAACTCCTTATTTAAGTTAAAGTAGGAGAATAATTCCTGAACCTTCTTAGAAAAGAATTTTTAGTCATCTGTCTTTCATTTATCAAGGTGATGATAATTGCCTGTGTTGTCTTCTGTATGTTTACAGATTTCATTTTTCATAGTTAGGTCTAGGTTCTATCTAGAATATCTTAATGTGTTATGAGACAGGGATCATTGGAGGATATCAGAGAGCAAGGACAGGTCATTGATAATTAAAACTTTTATTCTAGCTGTAGGTTATGTCAGTGTTGTTGTTTGACGTTATGTACCGCCTAGTCGAACCCGACTCATAGTGACACCTCCTTGGGTTTCCAAGGCAGTATCACTACGGAAGTAGATTGCCCCATCTTCCTTCCGAGGAGTGGCTGGTGGGTTTGAACTGCCCGCCTTCTGATTAGCAGTCAAGTGCCTTAGGCATTATGCTACCAGAGCTCCCAGGTTATGTCAGTAGAGGGATGTATTTCAGCTCTATTGTATTCAGGAATAACTTAATTAAACAGAAACTGTCACATTTAGAAAACTGTTCATTTAAATAGTTGTTTAGCATCAAAGTGCTGTTCTATATTCTCATTTGGAATACTATTTTTCAAAAGTTGTGTCAAAAGCATCACTTTATCTGATACTGACAATCGGTTTACCTGAAAGTTCAATAACGTAGGGTGTTACCTGTGTATCAATTCACAGCGTTTAAATCTGTATGTAACTGGTATGTAAAAATTAATAGTTTTTGTCTTAATATATCTTAGAAAAGTACATCTTCTGGATGTATTGGATCTTCCAGATGTTTCTGGAAAGGTGATAATAGATACTAGGAATGGTCTCACCAAGTAGGGCAGTGAGGATTTAGTTACTTCTTTTCTGCTTATCAGATTTTCAACCTACAAGACTAGAGGATTGTTTTGAAAGTATTTTCATATTCATACTAGAAGTAGTAGATGAAAATAGGTAATTAAGTCCAGCTCAGTGCCGATAAAGATTTAAACCCTATTAATAAACTGTAACTACTGGTAATGAGGGAGCTCTGGTAGCATAGTGGCTAAGACACTTGCCTGCTAACCAGATGGCTGGCGGTTCAAACCCACCAGCCACTCCTCGGAAGGAAGGTTGGGCAATCCTACTTCCGTAGTGATACTGCCTCAGAAACCCAAGGAGGAGTTGCTATGAGTCGGATTTGACTCGACGGCACACAACAACAACAACAACAACTGGTAATGAATGAAAGTTTTAACAAAAAGATAATAATTTTAAATATGTATTTTAATTGTTTCATGGTCCATTTGTTAAGAGCTTTTTTTTTTTTTTTAAATGTTTTTTAGCTGCTTCAAGCAGTGCCATTGGAACGCAGGAGAGTACTGCCCACCTGTTGGTTTCAGATCCCAACCTCATTCATGTGTTGGTGAAATTTCTTTCTGGTACCAGTCCTCATGGAACAAATCAGCACAGCCCTCAGGTAATAAAAATTCTGAAAACTAGTGATGTTCCTAGATTATTCAAACCGGATATTAGGACAGGCAAACTTCAAACTTCAGTTTTTAAAAGGCAGAGTCAAAATTATTGAAGATCGTTAATGTTTATTTCCCCTCAGCTCACTTTTAAGGTTACTTGAGAATGCTGTTTAGTTTGCTCAGTGTTAGAAATTAACTTTAACTTTAAAATACTTGAGAAGATTACATTGCATTTTAATTTTCTAGAATTCTACTGGGGTTTTATGATTTGTTTGTTAACCCAAATTAGGATTTAATAAAATTATATAGAGAAATTTAATAAAACAGACCTCATGTTACTTAGTGTGGTTTTCACTATCATTTCCTCCATTCATGAGATATTTGTTTAGGGAAGCAAATCTTTGTCATTGGTACAGATTTGTTTTTAACTTTACCTGTGTTTTGTTTTTTTGTTTTTTACTATATTTTGTTACTTGCTTTGCTGGTTGTTGGAAGCAGGACCTTGTTTGGGCCACCTAACCTCTCTGAATTCTTTTGTTTTGAAATGAGATTATCATTATTAATAAGGTTGTTTGTGAAAACCAGTGTAGACATTCTTTGTATTCTTGAAAGAGTTATATAAGTCATTGGTAATATAAACCGTAATGGACAAGTTGTTATTGCAAAAGAATTCTCTAATTTAGAATTTAAAGTACATGAAGACCTAATGATTAACTAACTTGCCTCATTTGCTTCCTTTATCACTTTGTATTTTTATTTTCTTCATATGAAAAGTTACAACACCATAGCTTCTAAGACTTAAATGAATGATACTGTAGATAGATAAGCAATAAGTATTCATTGCAATTTCATTTCTATTCAGGTTGGTCCGACAGCTACACAAGCTATGCAAGAATTTCTTACCAGATTACAAGTGCATCTTTCATCAACCTGTCCTCAGATATTCAGTGAATTTTTGCTCAAGCTAATTCATATACTTTCAACAGAAAGGTAAATTTCAATGTATGCATATGTTCCTGATATATAAGCAATATATGTCCTCCAAATATACTTTAACATTTTTGAAGATTTATTAGAACAGATAAGCAGGAGGAGAGTAGGGAATAAGCAGGAATGGTTTGTTTGTGTGTTTCTTGATTGTTTTCATTTCTTTATGGCTCCTCACAATCCTTCAGCTCCCTGTGTTTTGACAGGAATGTATTAAGATACTGCTTGCTTTTAATGTTTTCTTAGATTAGTTCGTGTAAAGTTTCTAAGTGAAATATAGTTTGAAGCTGCTTAAATTGTTTTAGAATGCAAAGAGAGAATGAAAACTATTCAGTGATTGTTTTTTTACATCCAATATATAGTAAGAAAACCTGAAAACGATAGCTTAAAAACAGAAAATTATGTAATAATTTAATATGGAAATCCTAAATGAACTATTTAATAAAATTATACTATTTTAAAGAATTAATTGTGATCATGATGTACTGATTCTTAGAATGTATGAATGGCTCAGGATTGCATAACATGTATCATAATTAGTCATGTTAATACTGTAAGACGTGTCATAAAATCAAACATTACTTTATGATAAAAATCCTTTATTGCAATAGTATAAACCAAAAGAAAACAAACTGACTGCCATTGAGTTGATTCTGACTTAGAAAACCCCCTTTCTGCTGGTTTCTGAGGTGGTAAATCTTCATGGAAGTAGATTGCCTCTTCCTTCCATGGAGCCGCTTGTGGGGTCGAACAACTGACCTTCTGGTTAGCAGCCAGATGCTTTAGGCACTGTGCCACCAGAGCTCTGTAATAATACAAACATTCTTATCTTATTTAGCGTTATTATAAAACACTACATGATGACAAACTAAAATCATGCATTTTTGACTATTAAAAACATTCCCATTAAATCAGACGCAAGCCAAAGGTGCCTTTGTCATTCTGTTGCATTCTGAAAGTGCCAAAAGTTTAGAGATACTAAAGAAGAAGTACATGTTAGAAAATGGTAAAATCATTTATAGATTTAATGAATCTTTTTCTAAAAAATCAACTGAAAAAATAATGGAAACCCTAGGAAAAGAAATGGGTTTGTAATATTAACATCAAAATTAATAATTAATCTTTAATAATAATTATTTTTGAAAAACAGTAGCAAAATGCCTGACCCCTAGTTTAAAAATGAATGTGCAAAATTTATATGCAATATCCTGTTACTACCCTTATTTATGATTTCTTCACCTTTGTAACCATATTTTAACACATTATTTTGCTTGTAATTCAGCTTCTTGTGGGTATAAAAGAGAATAATACATCAGTGTCCTAGGTGTAAAGTGAAAAATACAGGCAAAACAAAGTAGACTGACAATACCAACTTCATGCTGCTATGATACTTATACATGTATTTGGTAACTGAGGTTTAGTAGTGTGGATTCTCTAACTTTCTTCTTTTATCAGAATGGTTTTGGTTTGTTCTAGTTGATTTGTCTTTCCATATAAATTTTCAAACAGGCATATTTATTTCCAAAACAGTATAAAATCTTCTATATGATTTTGATTTAGAATGTTTTCAATCTGTAGATCAATTTGGGTAGTTACAACTTCTTTTAGATTATGTACACAACTATGTTGTCTGTGAATAGATAGTTTTATTTTTCCTTCCCAATCTGTATGCCTTACTTTCCTTTTTCTAACCTAATTTTACTGGTTAGGATTGTGATATGATGTTGAATAGAAATAGTGAAAATCGACGTGCTTGCTTTTTTTTTTTATGGTATTAGAGGAAGACATTCTGTCCTTTCACCATTAGATGTACAATTAGTTAAAGATATGTTTTTACCTGCCTGAAGAACTTCCTATTTATTCCTAGCTTACTAAGATTTAAACACAAAAACAAAAACCCATGAACTGTTGGATTTCCTCATATGCTTTCTCTGCTGATCATATTTTGTTTCCTTTTTAGTCTGTTGATACAGTGAATTATGTTGTTGTTTTCCCCCTAATGTTGATCAGTGTTTATTTGTAGGATACACAAAATAGTGTATTATCCTTTTTATTTCTTGTTGCATTTACTGCATTTTCACATCAATGAAAATAGCATGTGCATACATATAATGCACATATGAAACACTGCTGTGGTGCTGCACAATTTGGTAAAAAACACTATGAAACACGTGTTACTTGTGTAAAATATGGTGACTAGTTAATACTTTGTTGCAGTTGACGTTTAGTTAATTTTTTGAGGTATAATTTGAGACTGTGTAAAGGGCTATTTGTATTTTTCTTATAATATCTTTGGTTTTTGTTTCATGGTAATGCTGGATTTATAAAATAACCCTCTCCCTTTCATTTTCTGGAAGAGGTTGTATAAAATTGGAATTATTTCTTACTTCAGTATTTGGTAGGCTTTTCCATTGAATCTGCTTGGCTCAGGGTTTTCTTTGAGGTAGTAGTTTTCAATTTATTTAATAAACAGAATTTTTCAGGTTTTCTATTATTGAGTGGTCTTTGGCAGTTTGTGCCTTGCAAGAAATTTATTTGTCTGTGTTGTTGAATGTGTCATTTGTAATGTTTCCTTATTTTTTTTTAATGTCTATATTCTATAAGGGAGCTCTGGTAGCATAGTGCCTAAGGCACTTGACTGCTAACCAGAAAGCTGGAGGTTCAAACCCACCAGCCACTCCTTGTAAGGAAGGTTGGGCAGTCCTACTTCCGTAGTGATACTGCCTCAGAAACCCAAGGAGGGATCACTATGAGTCAGGGCCGACTGCACGGCAAATAACATTTCTGATATTGGTAGTTTGTTACTTCTTGATTTTCTTTTCTTTGTCTTTCTGAGTAGAGATTTAGTTTTATTGATCTTTTTAAATAACCAGTTTATGGTTATATTGATATTCTTTACTTTTCTGTTTTCCATTTCATTGATTTCTATTCTAATATTTGTTACTTCCTTCTATGTGAGTTTAGTTTACTCTTCTAGGTTTTAGATCATTGTTTTAAGACCTTTTTACTTTTCTGATAAACATTTAATGCCATAAAATGCCTTTATAATAACATTTCAGCTACAGCTGAAAAAACAGCATTTTATGGCATCTCAGAATTTCTTGTAGTTTTTGATTGTTAGTGTATTTTACTTTTAAAATCAATTAAAAATATATTCTGTTTTCTCTTGAAACTTTTTTGGGCTATGAGTTATTTACAATTGTGTATTTTTCTTAGTTTATCAGGTTTTGGTTTATGAATATTAATAGTCTCTTAGGATTATTATGTTATGGTGATTTGACCCCTTTATTATTATGCAGTGTACCTTTATGCCTAGAAATATTTCTTATGTACTTTGGTATTAACATACACACTCCAGCTTTCTCTTGATTAATATTGGTATGATATATGAATTTGTGTCTTTTTTCATTTGACCTCACTTATGTTTTTATATTAAAAATATTGTTACCCTGTTGGACAATATTTATCTCTTAATTGGTCTGCTTAGACCATTATATTTAATGTAATTGTTGAGACAATGGATTAAAATTTTTTGAGTTTTCCATTTTTCATCTAGTTTTTTGTTTCTAATCTGAACAGAAAGTTGTCTTTTTCCTACTTTTGCAGTTTTTGGTGATTACATTTCATTTTCATGTTGTCTTGTTATTTATAACATAAAATAAAAGATGTTTCTAGTGGTTGTCCTATCTTTGCGATATATATCGTTATTTTAATGCCCACTATCTTCAAATAGCAGTGCCATGGCGATGGTAATTGGTATGTATTGAGAATGTTAATCTTATATTTATTCCTAGTACTGTATCTGGTGTGTTTTTTTTTTTTTTTTTTTAGGAAATGTATGTATTCTTTTATTTTTTAAATTAAGTATAATGCTACTTTATTGCAAGCTTATGCCACTTACATATAACGTCAAAACTCGCAACACCATAGTTGTTCTTTTTCCCATCTTTTGTGATACAATTTTCATACATTTACTTTCACATGTGCTGCAAACACATAATATATTGCTACTTTATTTAACTTGGTTGGTTAATTTTTAGAAACTGAGGTAAATAGTATTTATGCCTGGAAATGATAAGCTTCTGGTGGATGCTTAGTGTGAAGGTTTGAGTCACTCTAGTTAAGCATTGAATTTAGTTTTTGCTTAGTTTCTTAAGTGTAGTATCGGTTTCATATTTCTCTTGTTACCTTTGATTTGATGGAAGCTGGGGTATATCTACAGGAGGGTTGTTCCCCATGTTCTTGCCCTATCTTCGGCTTTCATCCTCCCTGTCACATCTTTGCCACAGAGCAAATCTCTCTCTACAGCTTTGCCTTTAGTAGTTGACTGTTCTGTATGTTTTTCAGTGTTTACTAAGCTGCTGCTGGTGACAGGTATTCTCTGACGTTCTAGTCCAGCTTTACTCTTTGGCAGGCCCTCTCTGCTTGGGTCTAAGGTATGAAGCTTTCTCAGTGACTTTTTTTTCCCCCCTCCTGGGGCCAGCCAAAGTCTGCCTTGACTCTCTTGGCTGTTTTTGGGAGGGACAGTACTTCCTGTTATCCAGTAATCGGAGGGCCCTGTTAGCTTTGGGTTAGGATTTTGGGCCCAGAGCTATTTTCTACTCCTTTTCCAGGGATAAAGGATATTTTCTTTTTAAAATTCTATCCCCACTTGCTTAAAGGGTGTTCATTTGTGTCCTCAAGGCAAAGAATTGTTGCCCATTTCCTATTCCACTCAATTAAGGCTTCTGGTCTTTTAAGAGAAGGGTCTTAGTGTGATCCTTTCTCACAGCATCTACACTCCTCTCCTCTAGGCCTGTATCTCTGAAGGATGTTCTCTCCTTTGTTTCTGCCTTCCCTTTAATCTGAGTGGTTGTCTCTAGAGAAGAACCTGTGAGTGGATGTGAACTCTAAAGGATTCCATACTGTCATCGTAGTAGACACATGGCCAGTAGTAATTTGTTAAATATATTAGCTGAATTATTAACCATTTCTATGTATGCCAGGGTATCATCCTCTTCTCAACTTCTGCCACAGGAAAGTTAATGCTTTCATCCCAGCTTCTTGGAAGTGCTTGCCTTTTCTTGGATTTCAGGATATTTGATTGTCCTATGACCTCTGCTCTCTTACTTTGTGTAAAACGGAGATAAAATAAAGAAGACTCAGAAAGAGATGGAAAATGTCAACTACAAAATGAAATAGTAAATTCCAAGTTTGTTATATTTTAAATTTTTCTTGTTTTGTGGTAGGTACGTCTTTCATAACTATTTAAATTGGATTAAGTTTTAATCCTCTATTTTTTCTACAGGGGTGCCTTCCAGACAGGCCAAGGACCCCTCGATGCGCAAGTCAAGCTTTTGGAATTCACTCTGGAGCAGAATTTTGAAGTTGTTTCAGTTAGTACTATTTCTGCCGTGATAGAGTCTGTCACCTTTTTAGTGCACCACTATATCACTTGCTCAGACAAAGTAATATCTCGAAGTGGATCAGATAGCTCAGTGGGTGCTCGAGCGTGCTTTGGGGGACTGTTTGCCAACCTCATTCGTCCAGGTGATGCAAAAGCAGTTTGTGGTGAAATGACAAGAGATCAGCTCATGTTTGATTTATTAAAACTGGTTAACATTTTAGTACAGCTGCCTCTTTCAGGCAATAGGGAATATAGTGCAAGAGTGTCTGTGGCCAGCAATACAACAGACAGTGTTTCTGATGAAGAAAAAGTCTCAGGAGGCAAAGATGCTAATGGAAGCAGTAACAGTATTCAAGGATCACCTGCCTATGTCGCTGACTTAGTGTTAGCCAATCAACAGATTATGAGCCAAATTTTGTCTGCTCTTGGCCTGTGTAATAGCAGTGCTATGGCGATGATAATTGGTACGTATTGAGAATGTTAATCTTATATTTATTCCTAGTACTGTATCTGGTTTTTTTTTGTTTTTTTTTTAAAGAAATGTATGGATTCTTTTATTTTTTAAATTAAGTATAATGCTACTTTATTGCAAGCTTATGACTGCATTTTATTAGTGAAGACTGTTATAGAGAAGCTTCAATTAATAAATTAAGTTAAAATATTGAAAAACTCTACTTATGTGTGGAGTTTTTTTTTACAAAAACAGGGAAAATAGGGGAAAAAATCTGTTTTATAAGTGTACTATATTATATATCCAAACATCTGTTTCAAGAGTAAAGAATTTGTAATCAAATATTGATTGGAGAACAAATAAGATAATTCGTTCTCAGTTTAAAAATGAAATAAAGTGTTTCACTCACCACTATAATAGTCTCTATGAAACATACATCGATGTAAAGTTTATATATTGCTGTTTAGGTTTTCTGTTTGAAAGGTAATACAGTTAAGTGTCGAATAATGTTTCCTGGGCAATGTCCAACTACATATATGTCCATGGTACCAACCTCTGTAAAACTTAGTATTATATTAAAAATTTGAGGTACATGGAATGGTATGTAATAACAAACAGGTGTTCCTTTGCAACACACATCAAAATATTATTTGTATTATTATGTTAAAGATGTTTTTGCATATTTGGAAGTATTTCTTTAATATTTTATATGCACAGAAAGTTACACTATGTATAAAACTAACATTTATTTAGTGAACTGTTGTTAGATATGAATCATACCTAACCGTTAGGTACAAATTCAACTTGAAGACAGATTTAGGAACAGAACTTGTTGCTAATCCAGAGACTGCCTGTATATAGTATGTGTTTGCATAATGTTCAATTGACATAACGTTTTGTTTCATAACATATTATGGATGTTAAGTGAAAGATGACTGTATATTGTGTTAATTTTTAAAAATAATTTAACTTTGTAAATTGGGCCAAAATCCATTCCTGGTGTACATTTGCCTATTGATATTTTGTCTGTCTACATGTAGAAACAACCATATCTCTTTTTTGATTGTTTCAAATATCTGCTGGTATTTGAAAAATTGACAGACGAGTGTTGGGTTTTGTAGTAGGATAGTTATATAAATCTGATTTGTATGTCTTTTCATTTCCTTTTTTCTTTTATAATAAATAGCTAGTGAGTTGAGTGATATTTCTCAGTCATAAAAGAGAAAGTTCATTGCCAGAATATATAAAAAAATACTGTGCTGAATATTTATTTTAGTATCTGAGTGTCTTAGTTATTAATGCTGCTATAACAGAAGTACCACAAGTGGATGACTTTAACAAACTGTGACTGTTTTGTCACAATTTAGGAGGCTAGAAGTCTGACTTCAGAGCACCAGTCCTAGGGGAAGGCTTTCTCTCTCTGTCGGCTCTGGAGGAAGGTCATTATCTCTAGCTTCTGGTTCCTGGTTCCTTGGATTTATCCATATGTCTTGGCCTTTATCTTACCCCATCTCTCCTCTACTCACTTGTTTAATCTCTTTTATATCTTAAAGTGACTCAAGGTGCACCCTACACTAATCCTGCCTTGTTAATGTAACAAAGACAAACCATTTCCAGATAGGATTATAGCCACAGATGTATAGTTAGAATAGATAATATCTGGTTTTTGGGGATACAATTTAATCCATAACACTAAATATATATACATGTAGCTGTTCAGTGGTTGGGAAAAGTGGCTTCTAAGCCTCTGTATTTTAATTACTGTTGATTTTTAAGGAAATACTTTTTTAAAAAACATGTATTCTTTTATTTGTAGGGGCAAGTGGATTACATCTCACCAAACATGAAAACTTTCATGGTGGGTTGGATGCCATATCAGTTGGGGATGGATTATTTACGATACTGACAACCCTTAGTAAAAAAGCTTCGACAGTCCACATGATGCTGCAGCCAATCTTAACCTACATGGCCTGTGGATATATGGGCAGACAGGTAAGTTCTATCCAGCAGTTGTTTGAGTAATTTATTTCTGGAAATAGGATTGGAGAATCATATCTAGTATAGGAGCAAATAAGAGTATTCATAATATAGATTAGAAAATGAAAAGCATCAATAGGTATGGATTATATTAGTAGAAGTTTGAGGATGAAGTGGGCATTAAGTTATATTTTTAAAGATGACTGGTGATGATAAGAAAAAACATTGTAAGTCTTAAATTTTAGATTTCTCCCTAGAGTCCTAAGGAGTAATAGTGTTTTCTTTTTCCCTAAAAAATTATAGTTCTATACCAAAATGTTTTTCATAGAAGTTACATATCAGAATTTAATATGAGTATTATGTTATATTCCTTGGTTCCTTTCAGTTAAATTTGATTAACTAAAAAAAAATAAAATAATTTAGAATAGTACAGATTTTTGTATTTCTTTTTAAAAAATGAAATTGTTGGAACCAGTTTTACTGTTTTAATGTCTAGTTTTTTAACCTTTTTTCAAATGCAGACTTTAAAGCATAATTTCTTAAGGAGACTTGTATGTATCAGTGTATAATTACAATTTTTATGCATATATATTTTTCCTTTGGAAGATACAAAGATATATGAGAAGGAACCCCCTTCTGTACCCCCATGACTAGTGACTAGTGGGAAATGAAATAAATGTATGTTGAGGTCAAACGTGTTAGTAGTAAGTGAAAACACATACATGAAAAATAAAAAATGCCATGAGTTTAGAGAGGAGACTGTTCACTTCTTGGCCAGTTCAGATAAGATTTCTTTTGCTAGACATTTTTCATTCATTGATATAGATTACAAAAATTAAATATGAAAAATATATTTAAAAAAGAAGTTTTCCTAATTCACAGAAAGCTGATAGTCATAATTTTAAAAATTATAATACTCGTGTATTTATTTTCAGGGCTCTCTTGCTACTTGCCAGCTATCAGAACCATTATTATGGTTCATCTTGAGAGTATTGGATACTAGTGATGCCTTAAAAGCATTCCATGATATGGGTAAGATAAAATTCTAAAACTGTCATTTAAATGAAATCATTTGATAGTACATTACATTCTCATTTATGTGGCCTAATTTTTTATGATAAACTATCTATCCTAAGATAATTTTCAGTTAGTATTATTTGTAAATTTAGGTGGTGTGCAGCTCATTTGCAACAACATGGTTACTAGTACAAGGGCTATTGTGAACACTGCAAGAAGTATGGTGTCAACTATTATGAAATTTCTTGACTCGGGTCCAAATAAAGCTGTTGACAGTACTTTAAAAACAAGAATCCTAGCTTCTGAACCTGACAATGCAGAAGGGATCCACAATTTTGCACCCCTTGGTAAGAAAAGTCTTATTAAATCTATTGGTGTAAAGTTTTGAATCTACATAGCTGGTATTAAGTAAAATTAGTATTAAAGTAAGTTGATGATGTTTTAATATCATGATTTCAAATTAGTTGATTCTAAAGGTAGTAGATATTGAAACATTCTGTAGGTGTAAGGAAGTTTTTAAAATGGCCCTGAAGGAAGAAGTCAAAGCTGCACTGAAGGAATTGGCAACGAACAAGGCTCCAGGAATTGACGCAATACCCATTGAGATGTTTCAACAAACAGATGCCACACTGGAGGCATTCACTCAGCTATCCCAAGAGATTTGGAAGACAGCTACCTGGCCAGATGAGTTGAAGAGATCCATGTTTATACCCATTCCAAAGAAAAGTGATCCTACAGAATGGACATTATCAAACAATATCATTAATGTCACATGCAAGTAAATCTTACTGAAGATAATTCAAAACTGGTTGCAGCAGTATACTGACAGAGAACTTCCTGAAATGCAAGCTGGATTCAGAAGAGGATGTGGAACGAAGGATATCATTGTTGATGTCAGATGTGAATCGTGGCTGAAGCTAAGAATACCAGAAAGATGTTTAATTACATTTTATTGGCTATACAAAAGCATTTGATTGTGTGAATCGTAACAAATTATGGGTAACATTGAGAAGAATGGGAATTCCAGAACACTTGATTTTACTCATGAGCAACCTGTACATAGATCAGGAGGCCGTCATGCAGACAAAACAAGGGGACACTGCATGGCTCAGAGGAGCTCTGGTAGCATAGTGGTTAAGTCACTTGCCTGCTAACCAGAAGGCTGACGGTTCAAACCCACCAGCCACTCCTCGGAAGGAAGGTTGGGCAATCCTACTTCCGTAGTGATACTGCCTCGGAAACCCAAAGAGGGGTCGCTATGAGTTGGGGCCGACTCGACGGCACATAACAACAACAACAACAAGCATGGCTCAGAATCAAGAAGGGACTGTGTCAAGGTTGTATCCTTTCACCATAATTAGTCAATTTGTATGCTGAGAAAATAATGTGGGTAGTTGGATTATATGAAGAAGAACGTGGCATGAGTATTGGAGAAAGACTCATTAACAACCTGTGATATTCAAATGACACAACTTTGCTTGCTGAAAGTGACAAAGACTTGAAGCACTTACTGATGAAGACGAAAGACTACAGTCTGCAGTATGGATTGCACCTCAATATAAAGAAAACAAAAATCTTCGTAACTTGTCCAATAAATAGCTTAATGGTGGATGGAGAAAAGATTGAAGTTGTCAAGGACTTCATATTACTTCGTTCTGCAATCAACACCAGTGGAAGCAGCAGTCAAGACACCAGATGATGTATTGCGTTGGGTAAATCTGCTACAAAAAACCTCTTTCAAGTGATTAAGAGCAACGATGTCTCTTTAAAGACTGAGATGCGCCTAAGCCATGGTATTTTCAATTGCCTCTTATACGTGAGAGAGCTGGGCAATAAATAAGGAAGACCAAAGAAGAGTTGATGCTTTTGAGTTGTGGTAGTGAAGAAGAATGCTCAGAGTACCGTGGATTGCTAAAAGCACTAACAAATCTGTCCTGGAGGAAGTGCAGCAGGAATGTTCCTTGGCAGTGAGAATGGCCAGACTTTGTCTTACCTACTGTGGTCATGTTGTCAGAATGATCCATTCCCTGGAACAGATATCATTCTTGGTAAAAAAGGAAGATCAACAAAGAAGGGGAAGGCCCTCAACTAGAATGGGTAGACACAGTGGCTGAAACGATGGGCTCAGGTATATTGCAAGGATTGTGAGGCTAGCACGAGACGGGGCAATGTTTTGTTCTGTTGTGCATAGGGTTGCTATGAGTTGGAGACAACTTGACAGCACCTGATAACAACAAAGAATTTTTTAGAAATAAAAACTGTACTTAATTCTTTAGAAATAAAGGTTTTTTTTAAATTTATGTTTAAATTGGAGCACAGTATATAAAATTAAATATGAATTGCTTATATTAGTTTTCCTTATAAATGTTAATTGGCTTTAAAACACTTAATGCTTTTTGTGGTATTATGTAAAAAAGATTTTAATTTAGATGCTTTGTCCTTTTTACACTGCACATAGTTTCTTTTTGTATTTTCCTTTTAATAGTTCTCATTCATTAATGTTGACATCATAGAATAAAGATGATTAATGATCATAGAATAAAGGTGATTATTTTCAAAGTAAAATGTATATTTTACATTACTTCTTTCTTATATCATTTGAGAATTATTTTACTAGATTTGTTTTCATTAGTTCAGTTTTCATGTGTAATGTAATAAATTTGGACATCAGTTAATAATGAACTTGTCACCTTACCAGTTGATTAGATGTCCTAGTGTTTTTTGAATACTGTGACAGTTATGGTATGAGTATTCTATATTAACAGCATCAAATGTTTCCAGTTCATTTTTCTACTTTGTTATGATTTGAATAGTTCTTAATACAAAATATGTACGTGTATTTGTGTGTACATGTATATGTGTGTTTTTTCCTCCAAATTGTTTTACTTAAAATATTTTCTTGTAGGTACTATCACATCTAGCAGTCCTACTGCCCAACCAGCTGAAGTGCTTTTGCAGGCCACGCCACCACACAGAAGAGCTCGCTCTGCTGCTTGGTCTTATATCTTTCTGCCAGAGGAAGCTTGGTGTGACCTTACCATTCACCTTCCTGCAGCAGTACTTCTTAAAGAGATACATATCCAACCTCACCTGGCATCTCTTGCAAGTAAGCAATAGCTAATAAAAAAAGCATCATGAGAATAAGATGTAAATTTAAAAACATTTGAAAGTGAGAAAAATACTTAGCAAGCCGTAATGCACTTAGGTGTGATTACCAGATTGCTTAATTTTAAAGTTTTTAATGTATTGTTCAACACTACTTACTGTATTATCGTTGAGTTAATTCCAACTCATAGAGACTCCCTATATGTCAGAGTAGCACAATACTCCATAGGTTTTTCAGTGACTTACTTTTCAGATGTAGATTATCAGGCCTTTGTTTCAACTATCACCAAGTAATTTTTCATGAGGTAAAAGAATTCATCAGATTACCCTCAAACCGAATGTCTGTTGATAGCCAAATGAATGTATTCCATTTATGTATTATTTTGCCTTTTTTACCCAAAACTATTAGTATTAAGGTGAAAAGAGTTCATTTACACCTATGTAGATAGTTGGATTCAGGTAAGGGGCAGGAGAGCCTAGCCCCCAGAGCCAGGAAAGGGAGGGGGAGAGCGCCGGGGACCATAAGAGTGCCAGGATCCAGAAAAGGGGTTCAGAATCCAGGTAAGTGGCAGGAAGCAGGCAGGCCTCAGCCCCCAGAGCCAGGAAGGGGAGGGGGAGTTCGCTGGGGACCACAGAAGCCAAAAGGATCCAAGTAAGGGGCGGGAGGCAGGCAGGCTCCAGCCTCCAGAGCCAGAAAAGGGAGGGGGAGAGCGCTGAGTACCACAAAAGCGGCAGCATCCAGGAAAGGGGTTCAGGATCCAGGTAAGGGTTGGGAAGGAGGCAGGCCCTAGCCCCCAGAGCCAGGAAAGGGCAAGGGAGAGTGCCGGGAAATAAAAGACTCAGGATCCAGGTAGGAATTAGGTAAGGGGTGGGCGGAGAGGTTTCCAACAGCTAAGGGAGACAAACTTCTCTGTTATTTTGTCATCCTCTGTGGCTTGCACGTAGTTGTGAGGCTAGGCCACTGATGTTTCAAACTCCAACAGGGTTGCACATGATGGACAGGTTTCAACACAACTTACAGTCTGAGATAGACTACAAAGAAGGAAGAGGCCATCCACTTCTCAAAAGCTTGGCTAGGGAAAACCTTGTGAATAACAGATCAACACTTGTCTGATCCATTACGGGGCAACTTTATGAATAGCTTGGAAACATTGTCCGACACAGTATAGGAATAGCAGCCCCTTGATTCAGAAGGCACTGAAAATGGACTGGTAAAGAGATGCCTCATCAGAGTAGACCCAACCTTAATGATATGGATAAAGTAAATCTTTCAGAACTTCCGTGTGCTAACGTGGCATGACTCAAATTGAGAAAAAAATAGCTACAAACATCCCTTAATAATTAGAACATGGAATGTACGAAGTATGAATCTAGGGAAATTGGAAGTTCTCAGAAATGAATTGGAGCGCATAAAGATTGATATCCTAGGCATTATTGAGCTGAAATGGATTGGTTTTGGCCAAATGACAATTTGAAGAGGAATGCCATGGCATTCATCATCACAAAGGAGGTTTCAAGATCTGTCTTGAAGTACAGTTCTGTCAGTGATAGGGTAATATCCATACACCTACAAAGAAGACCCATTAATACTATAATTATTCAAAACTACACACCATGTACCAAACCCCAAGATGAGGAAATTGAAGATTTTTATCAACTTCTGCAGTCTGAAATTGACCGAACGTGCAGTCAAGATGTACAGTCACTGGTGAGTGGAATGCAAAAGTTGGAGACAAAGAAGAAGCACTAGTAGTTGAAAAATTTGGCCTTGGTGACAGAAATGATGTTGGAAATCGCATGATTGAATTTTGCAAGACCAACAGTTTACTCATTGCAAATACCTTTTTCAACAACACAAATGGCAGGCTATACGTGTGGACTTCGCCAGATGGAGTACACAGGAGTCACATTGACTACATCTGTGGCAGGAGGCGAAGGAAAAGATCAATATCTTCAGCCAAAACCTGGCCAGGAGCTGATTGTGGAACAAACCAACTCTTCATATGCAAGTTCAACTTGAAGGTGAGGACAATTAAAACAAGTCCACGGTAGCCAAAACATGACCTTGAATATATCCCTCCTGAATTTAGAGACCATCTAAAGAATAGATTTCTGCATTAAACATCAATGACTGAAAACCAGAAGAATTGTGGGATAACATTAAGAACATCATCCATGAAGAAAGCAAGAGGTCATTAAAAATACGAAAAAGAAAGAAAAGACCAAAATGGATGTCAAAAGAGACTCTGAAACTTGCCCTGGAGCAGAGAGTAGCCAAAGCAAATGGAAGAAATGACAAGATAAAAGAGCTGAACAGAAGATTTTAGAGGGCAGCTTGAGCAGACAAACCCAATTACTATAATGAAATGTGCAAAGAGTTGGAGGTAGAAAACCAAAAGGGAAGAACGCGCTTGGCATGTCTCAAGCTGACAGAAACTTTAAACCTCGAGTTGCAATATTGAAAGATTCTATGGGCAAAATATTGAATGATGCAGAAAACATCAAAAGAAGTTGGAAGGAATACACAGAGTCACTATACCAAAAAGAACTGGTCGGTGTTCATTCATTTCAGAAGATGGCATATGATCGGGAACCAGTGGTACTGAAGGAAGAAGTCAAAGCTGTACTGAAGGAATTGGCAAAGAACAAGGCTCCAGGAATTGACGGAATATCCATTCAGGTGTTTGAACAAATGGATGCCCCAGTGGAGGTACTCATTCGGTTATGCCAAGAGATTTGAAAGACACCTACTTGGCCAGCTGACTGGAAGAGATCCATATTTGTACCCATTCCAAAGAAAGATGATCTCATAGAATGTGGAAATTATCGAACAATATCATTAATATTGCATGCTTACTGAAAATAATTCAAAAACAGTTGCGGCAGTATATTGACAGAGAACTTACAGAAATGCAAGCTGGATTCAGAAGAGGACGTGGAACAAGGGATATCATAGCTGCTGTCAGATGGATCTTGGCTGAAAGCAAAGAATACCAGAAACATGTTTACTTGTGTTTTATTGACTATGCAAAACATTTGATTGCATGGATCATAACAAATTTTGGATGACATTGAGAAGACTGGAATTCCAGAACACTTAATTGTACTCATGAAGAACCTGTGCATAGACCAGGAGGCTGTCGTTCAAACACAACAAGGGGACACTGCATGGTTTAAAATCAAGGGAGTGCATCAGGGTTGTATCCTTTTACCATACTTATTCAATTTGTATACTGAGCAGATAATCTAAGAAGGTGGATTATATCAAGAAGAGCATGGCATCAGGATTGGAGGAAGACTCATTAACAACCAGCGATATGCTGATGACACAACTTTGCTTGCTGAAAGTGAGGAAGACTTGAAGCACTTCCTGATAAAGATTGAAGAATACAGTCTGCAGTATGGATTACATCTTGATAGAAAGAAGACACAAATCCTCACATCTGGACCTATAAGCAGCATCACAGTAAATGGAGAAAAGATTGAAATTATCAAAGAGTTCACATTGCTTGGTTCTACGATAGACACCAGTGGAAGGAGCAGTCAGGACATCAGATGACATATGTTGTTGTTAGGTGCTGTCGAGTCGTTTCCGACCCATAGCAACCCCATGCACAGCAAAATGAAACACTGCCCGATCCCACGCCAGCTCCACGATCCCTGCTATACCTGAGCCCATCATCGCAGCCACCACATCAGTCCATCTCGTTGAAGGCCGCCCCCTCTTTCATCAATCCTCCACCCTACCAAGCATGACATCCTTCTCCAAGGAATGGTCCCTTTTGACAACATGACCAAAGTAGGTGAGACGAAGTCTGGCCATTCTCGCTTCCAAGGAGCATTTCAGGTGCACTTCGTCCAGGACAGATCTGTTAGTTCTTTTAGCAGTCCATGGTACTTTCAGCATTCTTCGCCAGCACCACAACTCAAAAGCATCAACTCTTCTTCAGTCTTCCTTATTCATTGTCCAGCTCTCACATGCATACAAGGCGATTGGAAATATCATGGCTTGTGTCAGGCGCAACTTAGTCCTCAAGGAGATACCCTTGCTCCTCAACACTGGAAACAGTTTCTTCACGGTTGACTTTCCCAGTACTACAAGTCGTCTAATGTCCTGACTGCTGCTTCCATTGGCATCGATTGTAGAACCAAACAACTTGAACTCTTTGACAACCTCAATCTTCTCTCCATTTATTGTGATGCTGCTCATTGGTCCAATTGTGAGGATTTTTGTTTTCTTTATATTGAGACACAATCCATACTACAGTCTGTATTCTTTGCCCTTCATTAGTAAGTGCCTCAAGTCATCCTCACTTTCAGCAAGCAAAGTTGTATTATCTGCATATCTCAGGTTGTTAATGATTCTTCCTCCAATCCTGACGCCACATTTTTCTTCATATAGTCCAGCTTCTCGGATTATTTGCTTAGCATGTAGGTTGAATAAGTATGGGGAAAGGATACGACCCTGATGTATTCCCTTCCTGATTTTAAACCATGTAGTGTCCCCTTGTTCAGATGATATATAGCACTGGGAAAATTGGCTGCAAAGGACCTCTTTCAAGTGCTGAAGAGCTAAGATGTCTCCTTGAGGACTAAGGTACTCCTGACCTAAGCTATTATATTTTCAGTTACCTCATATGTATATGAGAGCTCGACAATGAATAAGGAAGACCAAAGAAGAATGGATGCTTTTTAGTTGTGGTGCTAGCAAAGAATGCTGAGAGTACTGTGGGCTGCTAAAAGAACAGATCTGTCCTGGAGTGAGTACAGTAGGAAGGCTCCTTGGAGGCAATGGTGATTAGACTTCGTCTTACCTACTTTGGTCATGTTTTCAGAAGGGACTGTTTCCTGCAGAAGGATGTCATGCCTGGTAAGGTAGAGGGTCAGTGAAAGAGGGGAAGGCCCCTCAGCGAGATGGATTGACACGGTGGCAGTGGTGATGGGATCATGGAGCTGGCACAGGACTGGGCGGTGTTTCATTCTTGTGTGCATAGGGTCACAGCGAGTCTGAGACAACTCAACAGCACCTAACAATGACAGATAGCAATCTTCGTTTTTTTAGAGCGGTCTTTGGTTCTAGTCCTACAACATAGAATTTGCTTAGATTTATTTTTTTCTCCCCATGGTAAGATAACTACCTATGTGAATAATTTTTATTGTAATATTTAAGTGTGGTTACTGTGATTTATTAGATGCTATTCATTTGATATATTTTGTTCTAACTGTGCAAGGTAGATAAGTTTAGAAAATAATTCATAGATTAAATAGAAAAGGAGCTATTTGAGATACTCATTAAGAATAAGAAATATTATAAGATGGATGAGTAGGCAGATAGGCAACATAGGCCCTCTTCAACAAGGAAGAGAAAAATCAATTGAGAGATACAGAAGATAACCCTGGGGCCCTGAGCTTTGAAAGGAACTATACAGAACTGGATTAGGCTAAATTGGCTATGCCCTTTTATGGCATAAAATCCTAAACAAAAATAGTGCATACCGAGATGTTTGGAGCTTCAGACTGTCAGCTACTCTGTTGGGACCAACAGCCTGAGTATTTCCAAGTGGTGTTTGGACCTGAGAATTGACCTAAACATCAGACTTGGTCACCAAGAGCTGCAAGGATGGTTGTACTGGTGGTCTGTGACTAGGAAGGGAAACAATGTGATGTGTTGACTTTCCACTATCTGGAGGGTGCAGCCATTTTGAATGTCTACCAGTGGCAGCAATTTTAGATATTTAAAGTGCCTAAGGACGCAACCATTTTGAATGTTTACCAGTGGTGGCCATTTTGGATGTTGAAAGTGATCGAGGGTGCAGTCATTTTGAATCTTTACAAGTGGCAACTCTTTGGGATTTTAAAGTGATGGCATTCTCATTCGGATTCCAGGGACCTAAAGATAGGCTCTGTTTGTTAAGGTCGGCAGGAACATACAAGAGGCTGACAACGGGAAAGGAGACAGGTGGTGAATATATAAGTGCTGACAACTAGTGAATAGAAGAGCACAGTACCCTGCTTTAATATATAACATAAAAACAAAACGAAATGAAAATCGTGGGTAAGTCACTCCAACATACAATCACCAATTAAATATAAACACAAAATGGTCACAATGCCTCGTAGACAACAGAGCAACACAGTCGACATAAAGAAACAAGATAAAGCAGGATAAACAACAGACCAGGATACAGACCCAAAACACATCCCTGAGGAAGACGCAGCATTGGAACTCCCTGTTGAGGAATTCAAAAGAATCATGTTTAGGTATCTTCAACAAATTGAGAGACAGATCAAGGAGACAGATCAAGGAAAACACAGAGAAAACCCTAGAATAATTCCAAAAGGCAATACAAGAAGAAAATGACAAAGTAAATGAAAAACTAGAAGTGTTAGAAAATCTAGAGTTAGAAATGCAGAAGGTTAATACTAAATTTTCAGAAATAGAGAAGACACATTGAACGGGCCAGAGGAGCAAAATTGAATCGATAGAAGACAAAATTAGTGAGATTAAAGGCAAATACCTGAACACTACTTTGGAAAAGGTTAAATCAGAAAAAAGATGAAAACAAAATGAAGAAAGCCTAAGGTTCATCTGGGATACCATCAAAAGGAATAACCTACGTTTAATCATAATTCTACAACAGGAAGAGACAAATAAAACCACAGAGAAAATTGTCGAAGGTTTGTTGGAAGAGCGTTTTCCTGGTATGATGAAAGGTGAGAATATATCCATTCAGAAGTCCAGTGAAACCCAAACAGGATAGACCCCAAAAGAAAATCACCCACACATATCATCATCAAACTCAACAAAACGAAAGACAAAGAAGGAATCATGGGAGCAGCATGGTAGAAACAAAATTACTTACAAGGGGCAACCAATAAGACTAAGCTCGGATTTCTTGACAAAAACCATGAAGGCAAGAAAACAATGGGATGGTATATATAAAACCCTGAAAGAGAAAAATATCCAAACAAGAATTATGTACCCAGCAAAATTGTCCCTCAAATATGATGGTGAAATTAGGACATTTCCAGAGAAGCAGAAATTAAGGAAATTTGTTAAAACCAGACCAAGCTTACAAGAGATGCTAACGGGAGCCCTCCGCACAGAGAAGCAACAGCAACCAACAACTGACCATTAACACATACGATGATATAACCCAGAAACCAACCCAGCTATGGAAGTATCCAAAGTAAATAAGCCTACAAGATTGTAAACAGGGAACAAGAGACATCAATTGACAAATGAAGACAACTAGAAACCAAAAAGAGGGAAAAAACTGTCATTACAGACCTTCTAGATGGTAGGGAAGTCAAGACAACTAACTACAAGATAGAATGGACTGTTGTAAACCTCAGAAGCAAACTATAAATCATTGGGTAACCTCAAGAAAATGATAAACCTTCACATCAAAATTACAAAGAGGAGCAGCATAAATATTCAGCTAAAGCAATAGCAATGACGGAAGTGATAACACAATTTATAAACAAAATGAGCTCAGCATAGAAAATTATATGGAACAAAGAAATCAACACCACAAAATACATAATAAAATTGACAACCACAAATTCATATTTGCCGATAATTTCATATCTGGCAAGGGACTTATCTCTAAGATTTGTAGAAAACTCCAGTCCCTCAACACCAAAGGAATTAACAATCCAATTGAAAAATGGGCAGAAGATATGAATAGACATTTCACCAAAGAGGATATTAGGTGGCTAGCTAATACATGAAGAGATGCTCATAATCATTGGCCATCAGAGAGATGCAAATCAAAACAATAAGGTGATACTGTCTCACCCTAACACTGATGGCAAGGTTCAACGAGATGGAAAATAACAAATGTTGGTGGGGATGTGGAGAGATTGGGACTCTCATACACTGCTGCTGGTGAGTGTGTGAAGTGATATAACCACTGTGGAGAGCAGTATGTGATTCCTTAGAAAGCTGGAGTTCTAGATAGCATTTGACCCAGCAATCCCATAACTAAGTATATATCCTAGAGGTGAGAGCCAGGATAAGAAAAGATATATACACACCTGTGTTCATTACAGCCCTATTTACAGTAGCAAAAAGAGGGAAACAGCGTATGTGCCCATCAGTGGAAGAGTGGATGACCACACTCTGGTACATACAGATAATGGAATGCTATACAGCGGCATTCCTACTTCCGTAGTGATACTGCCTCGGAAACCCAAGGAGGGGTCGCTATGAGTCGATGGGGCCGACTCGATGGCAAATAACAACAACAACATACAGCACTAAATAATAATGTATAGCCTGCAAAACACCGCATAATATGGATGAAGTTGGAGGACATTATGCTGAGGAAAATAAGTCAATCACAGTAGGACAAATTTAATGTTAGTTTGTTGTTTTGGAGGGTCAAAGAAAGGTTTATATTATGGAGGCAAACTTTCTATATTGATTGCCAGGTGTGAGAGGGGAGGGGAAGGAACACTGCCAAAAAAAAAAAAAAAGTGTATCGACCCATGTCACTTCAGTTTTGTATATTTCACTGTACATAAATTATATTCCAATCAAATACATTAAGAAAAAGATAAAGTATGAAGTAGTATATTTTTTATGGAACTCAAATAGTATATATACAATAATTTTTACACAATTGTTGAAATTGCCCCATTCATACACATTTCATTATTGACTGTCTTTGCCATCCATTGTCACTCATTATTGAATGAAGTGCTAGGGAAAATTTTGTGTATCAATGGAAAAATAAATTTTCCCATTTATCTATAAGATTCAATTATTATTCTAATACAGTTACAAAATCCATGTTACATAATTAAATGCTTATACATAATTATAAGCACCTGATTAATTCAGAAAAGTAAATCCATGTGGCAGTGTTTTGAATAGTAAATCGTAACATTGAACGCATGAGTGAACATCTAAGAATAGTAACATCAGCAAATCACGTGCTGCAACATTGTATGTAGTGCATATTACTAATGATATGATGTACAAAAAAATTTGGGTGATTGTAAGTGTGGTTCATGGTAACTGAAGTCTGTTGTAAGTCACGGACTCCCTGTAATTAATGTGACGGTTTGATTTTACTATTGGAGTTGTTCAGAAAATGAAGATATATTGAGCTCCAGGGGAAATAAAATACAATTTAGAATCAAACAAGGGTTTCAATATAAGCACTGCCATTTGTTCATTATGAGAGTTTTGATTAATTTGTCTCTTCCTTACAACATGGATAATAGTTTCCTAAAAGGGTTATGAAGATTAAGTTAAAAATTGATGTGACTTCTTTAGTTCTCAGGACATGCTGTGTGATTGGCCCATGTATAATAAAGGTTTCTTCTAATTTTTCCATTGATATTAAAATTAAAATCAAATTCAATGGTTATTTATTTACTAGATAAACTAGATAGGGTTCCGGTAAATGCTAGAAAGAAGTAATTTCCCTATAGAAAGAAGCTGCCAGTTGCCATCTCCTCACTTTGAATTTTAGCAGAATTTCTTTTTAAAAATTCTGTGCTTATTTGGTTAAATGTTAAAAAGGAAACAAATACTAAAAGGTAGAAGCAATTTTTAAACTCAGCTGTGTTTAGAAATACTGCAATATGATAGTAGTGAAACAAAGAGTTATTGGAAGATAGCCTGTATTTCTTATCATGTCCTTTTTCGAATTATGTAGAAGAGTAAATTGTAGCATATCAATCCCATATGTTTGATAAAAATTCTGAGTCAAGTAGAAATTAATAGATTTATTGCCTAATTGGCTGCTTTTTTCTTGCAGAGAATCAAGTAAATGTAGATTGCCTATCTCTGGTTACTTCTTTTTTTGGTGGATATTAGGCTTTTCAAGTACAATTTTTACCATAATGTAGGTTAAATAGGTTATGTTGTAAAACAGCCTCTTTTATGGTAAAAGTCAGTGGCAAATATATTTTTTTACCTAAGTTTTCTTTTTATAAGTTCATAATGTATATAACTGAAGGCTTCTTTTTTTTTAGGAAGATGTTTATTTTTTCTTTATTAATTATCCAATTTGCTCTTTCTATAGCCTGCCCATCCTCAGTATCTGTTGAAGTAAGTGCAGATGGAATAAATATGCTACCTTTGTCCACACCTGTTGTCACAAGTGGTCTTACCTACATAAAAATTCAGCTTGTAAAAGCTGAGGTAGCCTCTGCTGTCTGCCTTAGACTACATCGTCCACGAGATGCCAGCACATTAGGCCTTTCACAGATTAAATTACTTGGCCTCACAGCTTTTGGTACGACTTCTTCAGCAACAGTTAATAATCCCTTTCTTCCATCTGAAGATCAAGTATCCAAGACAAGGTATGTTTTATTTCTCAATGTTTGGCTTTTTTTTTTTTTTTTAAAAAAAAAAAAACTTTCTGTGCTTTTTAATACAGTAATTCTTTGGTATATTAGAGATGATAATTTCTTAGAAGTAGGACCCTGATGCTGGTTATAATTTCTATTTTTGTGTATTCAATCCTTGAGGTGATCCTGGTTATATATGAAGATATAGGTGGGTATGACTTCTGATTCCTTGAATTATCTTTAATTTGGGAATTCCCAAATGCTTGTCACCAAACTACTTATGAATCATACAAATTGACCATATAAACTGGGACCTAGTCATATATGGAAACTCCTAAATGCTGATCAGCAGAACATTATATATGAACCATAAAAACTGATCAGACAAATAAGGACCTGAGTATATCCTTTAATCAACACTATTTTTGTAAATTTTGATGGTTGAAAATTTTATGGATTGCTTTTATTGAAATTGTGTCTGATGAAAAAATTCGGGATTTCTTTTTTTAATTCTCAAGCTGCCAAAACTTGATGGTTTTTCAAATCTGTAATTCTATACAGTTTGTAGTCACATATTGATATGTATATATTAAAAACTTTTTCTGGTTATTTTTTTAAAAAGGAAAGAACATAAAACTCCTAAATGCTATGATCATTTAAGTACTTAAGTCTGTAGTATTGTAGGGGAAACTGTATGCTTAATTTTTTTATGGAATTTTACATAATTCTGAGACAAGATTTTTTTTTATTCATATTGGCATTAGGTATTAAATTGAACATGTTGATCTTTAAGAAGTCTGTCTTTCCCCTTAAATCATTTGAGCTAGTACTTACATTTTACCTTATGCGTCATTTTGTGTTGTGTATTTCAGTATCGGATGGTTACGGTTATTACATCACTGCCTTACTCACATAAGTGATCTAGAAGGAATGATGGCAAGTGCAGCTGCACCTACGGCCAATCTGCTACAGACTTGTGCTGCTTTACTGATGTCACCGTACTGTGGAATGCATTCACCGAACATTGAGGTTGTGCTTGTAAAGATAGGACTGCAGTCCACTAGAATTGGTCTGAAGCTTATAGACATTCTCCTGAGAAATTGTGCAGCATCAGGCAGTGATCCAACAGGTGACGGTTAACTTTGATGTACTAATTTTTACATATTCACAAAATAATGGCAGTTTGTCTATGTGATCTCTGTGATTAATTCTGTTTCTGAAATTAGTTTCCTTTAATTGAGACTTCATTATTTTTGGAGTTTTTGGTGGTGGTGGTTGGAATTCAAATAAATTTTTTTATTTTAATGAATACTTTAAAAATTAAATTAAGCAACCTTTACGTTCCCAATTTGCTTATTTAGCGTACTTTCCTCCCTCCCCCTCCCAATTCTTTGTTGCAAGATTTGAATAGCCCTTTACTTTTTGGAAGACTGAATGGACTTTCTTCTGACTCTACGATAGATATTCTTTACCAACTTGGAACAACTCAGGATCCTGGAACAAAAGACAGGTATATGATGATCCTTTTTTTAACACACACACACACACACACATACACACACACACAGTTCTATAAGTATTCCATGTTATTTTTTATACTTTCTTCTTAAGTAAATTTGTAAAAGTTAAGATGTACTGGTTATATATTGTATATTTTCATCTCTGCTTCCCATGATGCCACTGTCAGTGATGGTTCTTAAACACACACACATATTTTAATATATTTGGGCATATTTTAACCAAATTTGAATTCAGGTAGAATTCTTAAAGTCAGTCTTGCTTTTGAGAAAGGGAATAGAATAAAGCAAGATACAGATATTTTTATCAACTGTGTTGTTGACATATAGTTTCATTCTGTTGTACATAGGATGGCTATGAGTCAGAGCCAACTTGACGGCACCCACCAATGACAGCAACATAGTTCAATAAGATCCTTATGTGGTGATGGTGTCTTAATCATACTATCTATCTTAAGTAGTACTTACTAAATGTGCATGAATATAGGCATAGTGAGTCCATGATGATAAGTACTTGAATTATTTTGATAAAGTTGATGTTTATGCTGTTTGATTATTTATTACTATTAATTATTATATTCACTGACAGCATTTTATTAAATTTTCTCCATCTCTCTTCCCCTTGATACACAAAATCACACAATATGTGATTATTTAAATAATACCTACAAACTCTAAATATTTAGTCATTTTTTTTTAACGTAGGTAATTTTAGATGAGCTGTACTAACAGAAGTCTACGTTGATGTCTTCCACCTCCAAATTAGAAAAACTTCCAAACATTAAATTACCAATATGATCCATTTACTCTCACTTTTTCTGATAACAGAAAATACTCCCATCACGTGTACTCTTCCAAGTGCTACCCTCCTCCGATTCCCTAGAGCTGTTGTTGTTGTTGTTGTTGTTGTTATGTGCCATTGAGTCGGACCCGACTCATAGCAACCCCTCCTTGGATTTCCAAGGCAGTATCGCTACGAAAGTAGATTGCCCATCTTCCTTCTGAGGAGTGGCTGGTGGGTTTGAACCTGTAAAAAAAACTGACTTTTGAAAGCAACAATGCTTTGGAGTTTGTATACAACACAATTAAACAGGATAAGATTTACTGTCAAGTTCTTAATCACTGTGCTTACATTATTTGTTTCTTTTTCTTTTTCTTCAATTTCCTGACTTAGAACATGAGATTCCCTGCTTCAGGGTAAAACAAATGGGGGTAAGAGGTTACATGTTTTTTGTTTTGTTTTTAAAAATTTTATTGTGATTTGGGTGGAAATTTACAGAGCAAATTCATTTCCCATGCAGCAGTTCATACACATTATGTCTCATGACACTGCAGTCCCCACAGTGTAACAGCTCTCTTCCCACTTCCTCCCTATAGTACTTCTTCCCTATGTCATTCTTTCCTGTGCATCCTGCCCCCTGAACTATCTCCCTGTACAAATGCTGCCATTCTATGCTCCCATGATTGTGCATTTTAAGGAGTGTATCCACTTAGTGAACTGATCACCTTGTATGCCTGTCTTGTTTGGAAGCCACAGGAGTGAGTTCAATTCCAGGCCAGCAGCATAACTAGGGACAATAGCCTCGGGGATCTCTCCAGACTCTATCAGACCAGTAAACCTGTTCTTTTTTATATGTTGCTTTTTGTTCCACATTGTTGTACCACTCTATCCAGGATTTCGTGTACTGATCCCATTTTGAGTGGTTGACAGTGATAATTGGGGAACATCTAGTTCTTCTGATCTCATAATCATGTAGGTTGAGGTTCACATGGTCCACTAAAAGTCTCTTGGACTAATTGTTTCCATGTGTCTTTGATTTTCTTCATTCTTCATTTTGCACAAGGAGAGAGCAATTGTTGCATCTAGATGACCGCTTGTAGCTTTTAAGACCCTAGTTAATATTCAGCAAAGTGGGATGTTTTCGTGTAGTTTGTTATGCCACTTGAACTTGATATCCCCACCGTGACCATGGACCTGAGCCCTCAGGAACAACTTGCTCCATCAGGGTGGTTGACTGTGCCTAAAAAATTCAGAAACGTTTGCAGCAGTATATTGATAGAGAACTTCCAGAGGTTCAAGCCGGATTCAGAAGAGGACGTGGAACAAGGGATATCATAGCTGTTGTCAGATGGATCTTGGCTCAAGGCAAAGAATACCAGAAAGAGGTTTACTTGTGTTTTATTGACTATGCAAAGGCATTTGATTGTGTGGATCATGACAAATTATGGATAACATTGAGAAGAATGGGAATCCCTGAGCACTTGATTGTACTCATGAGGAATCTGTACCTTGACCAGGAGGCTGTCGTTCGAACAGAACAAGGGGACACTACATGGTTTAAAATCAAGAAGGGAGTGCGTCAGGGTTGTATTCTTTCTCCACACTTATTCAATCTATATGCTGAGCAAATAATCCGAGAAGCTGGACTATATGAAGAAAAACGTGGTATCAGGATTGGAGGAAGAATCATTAACAACCTGAGATATGGAGACGATACAACTTTGCTTGCTGAAAGTGAGGATGACTTAAGGCACCTACTGATGAAGGTTGAAGAATACAGTCTGCAGTATGGATTACATCTCAACATAAAGAAAACAAAACTCCTCACAACTGGACCAATGAGCAGCATCACAATCAATGGAGAGAAGATTGAGGTTGTCAAGGAATTCACATTGCTTGGTTCTACAATCGATGCCAACGGAAGCAGCAGTCAGGACATTAGACGACGTGTAGCATTGGGAAAGTCAACTGCGAAGGAACTGTTTCAAGTGCTGAGGAGCAAGGATATCTCCTTGAGGACTAAGGTGCGCCTGACACAAGCCATGATATTTCCAATCACCTTGTATGCATGTGAGAGCTGGACAATGAATAGGGAAGACCGAAGAAGAGTTGATGCTTTTGAGTTGTGGTGCTGGCGAAGAATGCTGAAAGTACCATGGACTGCTAAAAGAACTAACAGATGTGTCCTGGAGGAAGTGCAGCCAGAATGCTCCTTGGAAGCAAGAATGGCCAGACTTCGTCTCACCTATTTTGGTCATGTTGTCAGAAGGGACCATTCCCTGGAGAAGGATGTCATGCTTGGTAGGGTGGAGGGTCGACGAAAGAGGGGGAGGCCTTCAACAAGATGGATTGATACGGTGGCTGCGATGATGGGCTCGAGTATAGCAGGGATTGTGGGGCTGGTGCGGGATCGGGCAGTGTTTCGTTCTGCTGTGCATGGGGTCGCTATGAGTCGGAAACGACTCGACGGCACTTAACAACAACAACAACAAGAAATTATCATAACGTTGCCCCCTGTTAGTTCTATTTATATGGACATTCTTACAGCACATACAAATATGTATGTTGAAATATCGTTGTAGATTAATGTTTGTTATCACTGATAACACAGTATTATATATGTAAAGGTGTTTATCTTTGTTATCTGTACCTCTTATGCACCTCTCTGTTCTCCTTAGTGTTACTGTGTTGGTCACTTGATATGGTATATCATCTATCCCTTCACTGAGATCAATTCTTGTCTCTTACCTATCTAGAAGTTTCCCTTCCTTCCCCTCCCATCCTTGGTAACCAACAAAGAAAGTTTCTTTCTGTTTATAAACCTTTCCTTGACTTGTTATAGTGATATAGTATTTATCCTGTGATTGACTTATTTCACTTAGCACAATGACTTCTGAGTTCATCTATGTTATGCAGTGTTTTGCAGACTCTAAATTATTGTTTAGTGTTGCATAGTATTCCATTATGTGTATGTACTGTAGTTTGGTTATCCATCTTCTGTTGAAGAGCACTTAGGTTGTTTCCATCTCTTTGCTATTGTGAATAGTTTTGCACAAGGAGAGACCATGGTATTTCTATTTCCAACTTTTTAAGGAATCACCATAATGATTTTTACAGTGGCTGTATCATTTTATAGTACCACCAGCAGTGTATAAGAGTCCCAGTTTTCTCTACATCCTCATCAGCATTTGTTAATTTTCTTTGTTGTTGAACTTTGCTATTAATGCTGAGGTAAGGTGGTATCTCATTGTTGCTCTCTCCTCTCCCCTTTATTTATTTATTTAAAATTATTACGGTGATTTGGGTGAAAGATTACAGAGCAAATTCATTTTCCATACAACAGTTTATATGCATTTTGTCTCGTGACATTGACAGCAGTTCCCCACAATGTAACAGCTCTTGTCCCACTTCCTCCCCATAGTTACGTCCTCTCTGTGTCCTTCCCTCCCATGCACTCCCGCCCTCTCAGTGTTGTTTTAATTTGCATCTCTCTAATGGCTAATGATCATGAACCTTTATTCATGTGTATGTTGGCCACCTGAATATCTTCTTGGGGAAGTATCTGTTCATGTCTTCTCATTTTTTAATTGGATTGTTTTGTCTTTTTAATGTTGAGATGTTGGAGTTTTCTGTAAACTTTAGAGATAAGTTTCTTGTCAGATATGTCATTGCTGAATATTTTTTCCCAATCTGTAGGTTTCTTTTTGACTCTTTTCTAGAAGTCCTTCGTTATGCATAAGAATTTAATGTTAAAAGTTAACTAAATCATGTAGTTTAGCTTCTTCTTGTTCATTTTAACTTACGTTAAATGAAGGACCCTAAGTTTGCCTGTATTTTTTCTTTGATGAACTTTATAGTTTTAAGTTTTATATTTAAGTCTTTAATCCATCTTCAGTTCTCTTTTGGTGTGATGTGTGGATGTTGCTTCATTCTTCTGCAAACGGATATCCAGTTTTGCCAGCACCATTTGTTAAGGAAGTGATCTCTTTCCCTTTTAATGGATTTCAGCCCTTTGTCAAAGATCAGCTGATCATGGGTGTATGGATCTGTTTCTGGGTTCTCAGTTCTGTTTCACTAGTCTCTGTGTCTGTCATTATACCAGTACTAGGCTATTTAGACTACTGTGGCTGTGTAGTAGGTTTTGAGATCTGGGGGTGTAAGACCTCTGACTTCGACTTCTTCTTCTTCAATAAGTCTTCGCTTATCCAAGGTTTCTTTTTTCTTTTTCTTTTTGTGGTTCGGGTGAAAATTTACAGAGCAAATTCACTTTCCGTATAGCAGTTCACATACACTTTGTCTCATGACATTGACCACAATTCCCCACAATGCACAGCTCCCCTACAACTTCCTCCTGACAGTTACCTCTTCCCTGTGTCCATCCCTCCATGTACCCCTGCCCCTGAGCTGTCTCCCTGTGCATAAGCAGCCCTTCTTTCTCCCATGATTCTTCTCTCCAAGGAGTGTATTTACCTTAGGTAAATGTTCAGCTCCTATGCCTGTCTTTTGCTTGGCTGGAAGCCACAGGTGTGGGTTCAGTTCCACACCTGAAGGGCAGCTAGGGGCCGTAGTCTCAGTCATTCCACCACGTTCTATCAGACCAGCAAACCTGGTCGTCCCCCCTCCCCCGACGTTTTTTCCCCAAATGATTTTGAGTTTTGTTCCACATTGTTCTCCCTCTCTAGCCAGGATCTCCTATACAGATCCCCCTCCAAGTGGTTGACATTTTTAGCTGGGCACTATCTAGTTTTTCTGGTCTCATAGTCATAGAGGCTGTGTTATCCGAGGTCTCTTTCCTTTCCATATAAAATTAGTGATTAGTTTTTCTGTGTGTTTAAAGAATGTTGAAGGAATCTATATCAGGATTGCATTGAATGCACAGATGGCTTTGGGTAGTATAGACATTTTCACAATGTTCAATCTTCCTATCCATGAGTATAGTTATGTTCTTCCATTTATATAGTTCTCTTCTAGCTTCTTGAAGTAGTGTTCTGTAGTTTTCTTTGTATAGGTGTTTTGTGTTCCTGTAAGATATATTCCCAAGTACCTTTATGTTTTGGGTAGCTATTATAAATGGGATTGATTTCTCTATTTCATTTTTAGAGACATCTTTGCTGGCGTAGAGTAATCCAACTGATTTTTTGCATGTTGCTCTTGTATCCTGCCACTATGTTGAATCTCTCAGTAAGTTCCAGTAGTTTTCTTCCTTAGTCGCTTGTGTTTTCTATGTATAAGATGATGTCATCTGCAAATAGAGATAATTTTATTTCTTCTTGTGATTTGGATGCCTTTTATTTCTTCCCAAAAGAGCTCAGGATAGCCCTAAGTCCCCAGCTCAGTTTGTCTCCTTATTTGATGTTTTCCTTTCTTGTTGTCAGCCAGCAATGCAATTGTCCATGCATTCCTTGGCCAGCCTGGTTGCTGCCCAGATCCTCAGGCCACTTATAAATATTCAAACTGCCCATGACATCAGGATTGCTGAGAGTCCACAGCTATGTTTGTCTCCTTATTCACTGTTTTCATTCAGGTTCTATTACTAGTGGGTATGTAATTCACTTCTTTATCCTTCCCTTCAAGGCTTAGGGTTCCAGGATTATCTTCTCTGTCTGTTTGACTTGGTTTCTCATTTCTTTATTGCAGAGGGTCTGTGTATCTTGTTTGTCTATTCCACCATCTTGCTGGAAGCCCCCAAGAGATTATAGTGTTGTTATGTGGTATGATGTCAGTTCCAACTTGATTTTTTTTTTATTATTAAAGATAAAAGTATTTTTGAAACATAGTTCTGTTGACAAATTTTTAAGCAATTCTTTGGCATTCTCCAGTTTTATTTCTACCATCTGTATTAGAATAGCATGGTTATAAAATACATGACTCATTCTTTCTATCCTAGCAAGTATTTCTTGAGCTATGTTATCCTTTCATATTTTAATTGATACTCACTGCCATTGAGTCAGATCTGACTCCTAGCAACCCCTCCTTGGGTTCCTGAGGCAGTATTACCACGGAAGTAGATTGCCCAACCTTCCTTCTGAGGAGTGGCTGGTGAGTATGAACCTCTAGCCTTCTGGTTAGCAGTTAAATGCCTTAGGCACTACACCACCAGAGCTCCCATTTTAATTGATATTCACAATTAAATCATCTGGCATGTTGATTTCTTATTTTATAAATTATAAATTTTTATTTATAACTAATCATTTAAAAATAATAATAGCAATGATATTTTTGATGACTACTAATTCATTATATACATTTACTAAATATCTTCCATATGCTTGGCACTGTGCTAGATATTAGAGATAGAAAGTTAGTCAAGCCCTGCTTTGTCCTTTCAAGGTGGAGGAGATAGCAGTGTTAACAAAAAAGGGAAGATTTCCATAGATCCAGTTTGGGGATATGAAATGGGACACCAGGCAGTGAAGGTGATCTGGGTGAAAATTATTACTAAATAATTTAATAGCTTTCACTTATTTTTTGCTAATTGCCTCTATCATTTCTTGATTAAAAATGTTTATAAATGACATATTTAACAAAGTCAATTTATTTTTGGCATGATAACTTTAACATATTAAATAGACTGACTTTTCTGCTAAGCTCTTTACATCTTATATATGGTAACTTTATTACACTTAAAACACATTGGAGTACTTTTGACAAATAAGTAGTCATTTGTGCCAAATGAGAATCGTAATAGTGAAAAGACCTAAAAAATATTTTTAAATTACTGTTAAATATTTTTCCATAATAAGTTACTTGAAATCTCCTAGGCTTAGCTTCTTGTTGTTGTGGTTGTTGTTGTTGTTATGTACCATTTAGTTTAGTTTAATTTTTAAGAATTTTTATGTTTCTTTTTCTTTATTGTACAGGGAAAATTAAACTTTATAAAATTATGTCCTTTACATAATTTCTTTTAATGAAGTTTAATGACAAATGCAGGTCATTCAGAACTGATGTAAATAAAAAGATTGTTGGTTTGCATGGCCTACGAAAATGTTACTCTCTCCTAATTGCTTCATCTCCTTTTTTTTTTTTTTTCTGGCTTGTCTTTATTTCATATAATATGAAATAGAAATTTTTAGAGCCTTTTCTTTAAGTACTTAATGGTAGAAAGAAGAACTCTTTCAGTTGTACATAAAGTCCTTATAGGCCAAAATTGAATTAATAGCATGTAATAGTGTAACCTCTTACCCCCATTTCTTTTACCCTGAAGCAGCAGTGAATGTCATATTCTAAGTTAGAAAATTGAAAAATAAATAAATCAATAAAGACATATAAATACAGTGGTTAAGAACTTGACAGTAAATCTTACCATTTTTACTATGTTGTTTACAAACTCCAAAGCATTGTTGCTTTCAAAAGTCAGTTTGTTTTACAGGGCTTTAGCACTAAGGGATTTGAGGATGGTGGTAGCACTTGGAAAAGAGCGTGTATTCGCAGTATTTTCTATTATCAGAATAAATGTGGGTGTATGATACTGCTGTTTAATGTTTGGGGGGCCAGGAATGTAAAACACTCTATATTGCATGAGACTCCTCTGCACAATGAACATTGGGCCCCTGCCAAAGGGGCAGGGAGGCCATATGTTCTGACCTTCTCTAACCCCATAAGAGGAAGACAGAACGACCATCAGTAGTCCAAGGCCTATTCCTGTGAGGCCAGACATGCTGCCTCCCTCCAGCCCTCTCAAAAATCCTGACACCAACTGTTCTTTGCGCAGCACCCACCACCTCTCTGCTGGGTTCGATAATTTGTTGCAGTGGACATACACAATTCACAGATTATGGGGTTTATTAGGGAAGCAACAGGTTACAATTCAGGTTCAGGAACATGCTCAGTCTCTCTCAGCAGTGTGTGTCTCTTGGTGGTGTCACTCTCAAGCAGTGTATGTCTCTCACGGTCTCTCTCAGCAATGCATGTCTCTCACATCTCTCAGCCAGCAGGAGAGATTCCTTCTGCCTCTAGGAGGACTCCTTTTGAGCCTGACAGAGTGACCATGCTAACCAATCCCAACATCAGAATTCTATACACCTGAGAGAGAGAACATCCCAGAAGATTGTTTTGTGCCACTTGCAACAAAAATATCCCAGGCGGATAACTTTAACAATCAGGAGCTACTCATTTGCTCAGGGCAAATTCCACCATGGAGTTTACAAAGACTTAGGGCTACAAAAGCCACGCTATGTGATTTACTACACTGCAGCCCCAAATCACTGTTCTAGGTTTTATGGATTTGCTGTAAAATGAGTAATTTTAGAGTAGATAGTAACTTTGTTATAATACCCAGTAATTCTAGGTATTTTAATATTTTGTTAAAAATGAGGTAAGAAGTAATTCATACTCATTTGCTGAACCATACTTCTATTATTCCTAACTTATTGAATGATTCTTGAGGTTTTTGGAAAACTAGAATTGCTGTGCACTTACTGCTTACTCCAATTCCTTACCCTCTCTATTTTAGATTAAAATTATCAAGAACAATTAATATATTGTTTACATGTAAAGATAGTGTTTATGGATATCTAATGTTAACTTTATGGAGCCCTGGAGGCACAATGGTTAAAGCACTTGACTGCTAACTGGAAAGGTTCAAACTGACCAGCTGCTCCATGGGAGGGAGATGTGACATTCTACTTCTGTAGATTTATGGCCTTGCCAACCCTGTGAGACAGTTCTCCCTATCTTATAGTGTCACTATGAGTTGCACTTGGTTCATCATCAACATGTTAATGTCAGTTTAATGTAATTTAAGGATTTCATGTTCTTTTTTCTAAGAATTCAGGCCTTGTTAAAATGGGTCAGTGATTCTGCAAGAGTGGCTGCTATGAAGAGAATTGGCAGAATGAGCTACATGTGCCCTAACTCTTCAACAATAGAGTATGGTCTTTTAATGCCATCTCCTTCACATTTGCACTGTGTAGCAGCAATTCTGTGGCATAGTTATGAACTGCTTGTGGAATATGATTTGCCAGGACTGCTTGACCGTGACCTCTTCGAGTAAGTATGATTTGTGAAATCCTTTCACGCCAGTACTAGATTATTTTAGGTCTTTGCTGGATGAAGCATAGTATTTTACATCCTTCTTTTGATGAAAATAATATTTTGAAAGTAGTAGTTAAATATAATTGGAAGGAAAGTCGGGCAGTCTACTTCTGTAGTGATACTGCCTCGGCAACCCAGGGATGGGTCGCTATGAGTTGGGTCTGACTCAGTGGCACATAACAACAGTTAAATATAATCAGGTGTAATTTTGACAGTGTTAGGTAAGAAATTTATATTTCATGTTTTAAGACTAAGTTGGAGTGGTACTGCCTGTTAGTTCTCTTTCCTACCTAAGATGAGCATACATAATATATGGTGTCCTACTATTTTTATTGTTCTCACTAGAAAATATATGCACCAGATTGTTTTATCCTAAATATGTTTCTGTGAGGCAAAGGTATACCTAAGAATTATAAAAGACATAATATTTCCTGTGAATTTTTTGTAATTGTCATTTTGACTTGTAATTTTCAACCTCATTTCTTCATCATTCTCAGATAAGGGTTTACTGAACTTACTGCTATCTTGTAGCAGAATGTTCTGTTTATTTCTGAAACACCCATGACTCATATTTGGTAGGCAATTGACCCTTTGTTCTCTGGTCTGTCACCTTCATATCTGATCCTGTTAACAGGCATAATATGTGAATTATTAGTGAAACTCATTAAATAGTTTTCAGGTTAGAATGATTGGCTTTCAGTTTACTTACTTTAAGCCATTAATCTCTTCAAATTCTACCTGAATGTTTGTTTGGTATAATTTTCCACTGTAACTTTAGATGGCCTTTTATGGTCACACGGAGGAGAGTAAAAGCAGACTAGCGTACAGGTCACTTTCGGTATTCATTTTAAAATCTAACCTACCTAAATTCTTAATGTATGTCATAAGCAGTCTTCCTTAAATCTTGATTTATGTCATATTACTATCCAATAAACTGTGTAATTTTGCCCAGAATATAGTTTATTCTCTTAAAGAAATATTTGTAACAGTGAACTCTGTATAAAAAATATGTTATTAACATATTTTCTTTTATTTCCATAGGCTCCTTTTTAATTGGTCCATGTCTCTTCCCTGCAATATGGTTTTGAAGAAAGCTGTTGACAGTCTGCTTTGTTCAATGTGTCACATACACCCAAATTATTTTTCTCTGCTTATGGGCTGGATGGGAATTACCCCTCCTCCAATTCCATGTCACCATAGACTGTCCATGACAGATGATAGCAAAAAGCAGGATCTTAGTTCCTCCTTGACAGATGACTCTAAAAACGCCCAAGTACCTCCAGCACTAACTGAATCACATTTGGCAACCCTTGCTTCCTCTTCTCAATCCCCAGAAGCTACCAAACAATTATTAGACTCAGGTTTGCCTTCTCTTCTTGTGAGGAGTCTGGCTAGTTTCTGCTTTAGCCACATTTCTTACTCAGAAAGCGTTGGTCAGTCAGTAGATACTTCCCAAGATAAACTCAGGCGACATCTCATTCCACAGCAATGTAATAAGATGCCTATCACAGCAGACCTGGTTGCTCCTATTCTTAGGTTTTTAACAGAAGTTGGCAATAGCCATATTATGAAAGATTGGCTTGGTGGTCCTGAAGTCAATCCACTGTGGACAGCACTTCTGTTTTTATTGTGTCACTCTGGTTCCACTTCCGGAGGACATAATTTTGGTGCACAACAGACTAGTGCAAGATCAGCTTCCCTTTCTTCGGCTTCTGCATCAGGATTGACCACTCAGCAGCGGACAGCAATTGAGAATGCAACTGTTGCATTCTTTCTGCAGTGCATTTCATGCCACCCTAATAATCAAAAGTTGATGGCACAGGTAAGAGAAAAAAACCTGGCTTATGCTTTACAAATTATATTATTTTAATGTGCTGTCATGTAACACCAGTGGTATTAGGTGAGGGTCGGATGTAAATTAAGGCAAAATTTATGGATAGGTGAGTTTAAAAATCTGAAATTAAACCATATTGAAAATAAAGCTGTGACATTTCTTCCCTCCTGATCTCAAAATAAGCTGTTTCCAAAGTCATTTACTCTTTCCAGTGAGATAATGGACAAATTTGAGGAGATTTCGGCTGTAGATCATAATACCTTGTTCTTTTTTAAATTCCCACATATGAAAAGATCAAGCCCGAAGGGCAGCTGTTTAGCTTCTGACCACTTGGCAGTGGATACCAGTGTTCTTACTGGCATTAAAGTTTTTCATTTTAGCGTAACAAGATTGCTGCAGGTAATGGTTTTAAGGACAGAACACTGGAGTAATTTTCAGATAAGAGAAAATTGAAAAATCACATAAAAATATAAAAGGTTATTTGTTATAATAAGTCTGTGTTGCCAAAAACTTTAAAAGCTAGAATTATTTGAAGATTATTTCTAGCTTCATTTTTGTCAGATTCTGCTCCTCCTTAGCTATTGTAAATTTGGGCAAGTTATTTAAGCTATAAAATTGGGATAGCTATACCTATCTTAAAGATTTGTTGTTCAAATCACATATGCTAATGTATATAAAGTATCAAGTATCCCTGGTTGTGCAGTGGTTAAGCATTCGACTGTTGACCAGGTCAGCCGTTCAAACCCACCAGTGCTTTGTGGGTGAAAGATGTGGCAGTTTACTTCTGTAAAGATAACACCTTGGAAACCCATGAGGCAGTTCTACTCTGCCCCATAGTGTCACTGTGCGTTGAAATCAACACAATGGCAACAAGATTTTTTTTGTTGTTGTTGTTTATATAAAGTATCTAGTATAGAGCCTGTTGGAGACACAGTGTTGTTGTTATGTGTCCTCCAGTCGGATCCTACTCATAGCGACCCCTCCTTGGGTTTCCAAGGCAGTATCACTGCGGAAGTAGATTGCCCCATCTTCCTTCCGAGGAGTGGCTGGTGGGTTTGAACCTTCAGCCTTGTGGTTAGCAGTCAAGTGCCTTAGGCACTATGCTACCAGAGCTCCCTGGAGACATAGTTGTTGTTATGTGCCGTCGAGTCGGCCCCGACTCATAGCGACCCTTCCTTGGGTTTCTGAGGCAGTATCACTCTGGTAGCATAGTGGCTAAGACACTTGCCTGCTAACCAGACGGCTGGCGGTTCAAACCCACCAGCCACTCCTCGGAAGGAAGGTTGGGCAATCCTACTTCCGTAGTGATACTGCCTCGGAAACCCAAGGAGGGGTCGCTATGAGTCGGGGCCGACTCGACGGCATATAACAACAACAACAACATCACTACGGAAGTAGGATTGCCCAACCTTCCTTCCGAGGAGTGGCTGGTGGGTTTGAACCGCCAGCCTTCTGGTTAGCAGTCAAGTGCTTTAGCCACTATGCTACCAGAGCTCCTTGGAGACATAGTAGATACCATTAAATAGTAATTACTCTCTGCCTTCCACTCCTTATTTGATAATGTTTGGTGAGGTCAAACTTGATTGTTGTTGTTGTTTGCCAACGAGTCAGCCGAGACTCATACTTGATAGTCAAACTAAATAGTTTTCAGGTTAGAATGATTAACTTTCAGTTTACTTACTTGAAGCCATTGATCTCTTCAGATTCTACCTAATGCTAGAATTTGATTAATAATATCTAGAAGGAAAGCTATCAGAATTTTTAAAAAATTTGAATGACTTAATTTTATTAAGAAGAAGAGCATAATATTTTATTGACTGTAGTAATTGATTATTTGGAATATATGCTTACATTGAAGCTTAATTTGCATAATTAAAAATATGTATATTACCAATTTCAACAAAGGGCATGAACATGGGTCTGTGATAATTTTGTTTGTGTCTCTTGGTAGAATGAATTCTTTGCTTGTGGACTGGCCTAGTTATTATCTCTCAATTTCTTGCTAAAGCTTTGGATATGTGTTTAATTGATTTTTTAAAAAAATAATTTATACTCTCTCCATAATTTTTACTGTATTTTAGCCACATTGATATTAACAGGTTTTGAAAAACTGGTTATCCTGGTCTTCATTATATGAAAACCTTATGGTAGTAATTTCTCTTACAGAAATTCTGACTGTACTTTTTTTACTGTTTATCTGCTAAAAAATTCATTCATTTTAAGATGAAATAATATGGTGGGTAATTGCTGGTTTGGTATATAAATATATATTAATTAATCCTCATTCTTAATTTTGTGTTCATTCTTCAAAGTAAGAAGCTGAAAATAAATATTACCTTGAACTACTTCAATCTCTTGCCTTGGTAGGTTCTCTGTGAACTATTTCAGACATCCCCTCAAAGAGGGAGCCTTCCAACATCTGGGAACATTTCAGGGTTTATACGAAGATTGTTTTTGCAGTTGATGCTAGAGGATGAGAAAGTGACAATGTTTCTTCAGTCTCCTTGTCCAGTGAGTGTATAATATTTTAAGTAAATCTTGATTGGCTGGCTGTGTAAAGAAGATAATTTATAAATTTGAAATCTGAGCTTGCCATTTTCCCTGTATTCTTCTAATTTCTAATACAGAAGACTGAATCTGGAATAACCTTATTCTTAATGACAGGACTTGAAAATCACTTTAGGATAATCTCTCTTCCTAGAATAGCTTAATTGTATATTACCTTGAATAGTATAATTTGATTTGGGGAAAAAAGTGAGAGAATTTAAAGTCAAATAGTGCCAATGTAAAAATTAACCTGACAGAAAAATCACATGATGGATAAGTAGGCCACATTTAAAGAAATATATAAAATAAACTCTCTTTGTTACGCTTTTTTAAACTTTTTATTATTTTATGCTCTTGAAACTTTTTCATATTCGTGTGCATTCTGAAGTCATTTCTTGTTCTTTTGAATTAATTTTCAGCTGTACAAAGGCAGAATTAATGCTACTAGTCATGTCATCCAGCATCCAATGTACGGAGCAGGCCACAAATTCCGTACTCTTCATTTGCCGGTGTCAACAACATTATCAGAAGTTCTTGACAGAGTGTCAGGCAAGTCAGAATATTTCTTAAACTATATGTTTGATATATATGGAATTTGATTACTTTTCTAGAACAGTGTATTTTACTGAATTCACCGATTAGCAACCATTTAGAAAACATTAAAATATCTTCAGTTTGAAATATTAGTAGGAAGCCCATGAATTGCACGAAAATGTATAGTACACTTAGGCATCCATAGTTCTTTTGGTATGAAGGGGTTGAAATGCGTGTTATGTATAAACATTGTTTATACGAGCAGCTGGAAGCGTAGGCATGCTAATGGAAACCATTGACAAAATTTTCCCTAAGTATATGGTAGATGGATTGCAGAATATTAGATTAGATGAGGTTATGGATAATAAACATTTATTAAACCTAAGGAAGAAATAAGGATAAAGTAGGTAGAAATGATTTGTGACCTTTTTGTTTATAGGCAGTAAATAAAGCAGGAAGATCTTTTCTCTCTAGGTTTCTTGCCTAGGTGATGTTTTTAAACAACATACTGATTATCAAAGAAAGAGCAGCTTTTGATGGCAGAAAGCAAATTTTGGATAATTCAAGTGTATTGCTCTCAGAAATTCTAGTCAGTCAGTATTTATTGAGCATGTACTATGGTCAAGCACTGTAGTTTGTCCTAGATACGTAAAAGTGAATAAATCACATATATTGCCCCTGAGCATAGTTGTGACTTTTGTGTTGCTAAACAACTGGAAATTTAAATATTTACATTATAATATAAGTAAACATGTTTCTATCAGTATACTTAAGAGGGGGCACTTAAGTTTCTAAGGAAAGCTGATAACTGAAAGAGGAGTAGGAATATCTCAGAAAAAAGTTAAGAGATGTCCCTTTATCGCTTGGAAATACAAATCTAAAGTCATAATTAAAGGTAGATTTGGAAGTTGTTACCTTATATAGATGGTAAGTGAAGCCAGATGAATAGATATGATTACTATGAGAAAATAGGTAGTAGAGATGTTTTTTCTAATTGCACAGTTACTGTATCTAATACAAGTGGATAAAGGTGTAATGTTTTCCTCTCTTTTTACAGGTTACAGAATAAGATGTCAGAATTCTTTTAATAAGCATATAAAATATATTTTATCATATTGGAAAATCATTACCTAATCTATTATGGCTATTTTTTTCTTTTTGAAAATTTGTTGTTGTTATTTGCCGTTGAGTCGGCCCTGACTCATAGCGACCCCTCCTTGGGTTTCCGAGGCAGTATCACTACGGAAGTAGGATTGCCCAACCTTCCTTCCGAGGAGTGGCTGGTGGAAAATTTAGAGACTTTTTTTTTTTTTAACATAGCCTGAAATTGTCCCTCACTACATGAAGAAATAAAAAGAAGAATACCAAAGTTTAGTTATTGAGATATACTTGATAATGGGAAGGTGTAGACTAAATATTATATAAATAACTAGCAATTTAACATTTTTCTCTTTATCTTTAAAAGTAAAAGAATGCTATTTCCTAAAATAGCACTAGGATATTTTAGAAAATAGTTCCCTTTATTACATAAAAATTTCAAAAATCAGTTGATTGCTTTGGAAGAGCACATTTTAGTAAAATGTTAAGAAAAAGTCATCCTGAGCGAACATTGAAAATATCAGTGTTTACTTTAACCTCTGCTTTGGTCTTCTAAAATAGATTGATTACCTGTAGCCATATCTTCTTATGTACTTAAATGTCTGTGTATATAATTATGTGTTAAAAACCAAGTAATTCAAAATTATTTAAGCAGTACTTTTACCTGCTCCCTATAGTATAGCTTCTGACAATACTGCTTTCAAATGTTAAACTTAATGTGTCAGTGTTTCTACTTTAAACAGTTGTTTATCTTTTAAAGAAATTTATTTAAAAAGAAAAAACTAAGTGATCTACTGTGGTCTTTATGTTTGTTCCTTATATATATACTGTGTCTTTCTTAGGCTTATTTCATGAATTTTGTTAATGGTTTTAAGCAATTTTAAGCAATTTGAGTATATGGTGCTTTGCTGTGATTTCTTCAGTTTCTTACTCTTGGGGTTCATTGAGTTTCTTGAATCTGTGAGTCTACACATAGAGTTCATCAGAGTTGGAAAACTTCTGGCCATAACTCCTTCAAATATTTTTAGCCCCCACCCCCCATTCTTTTTTGAGAATTCCATTTACACATGTATTAGGCCACTTGGTGGTTGTTTCCCAACTCGCTGAAATGCTTTAATTTTTTCCCTACTTTTTCTTTTCTTTGGATAATTTTCATTATTCTGTCTTCAAACTGACTCATCTCTTCCTCTTTACCGCCTAATGTGTTAGAAGTTTGATTTTTTTTTTTTTTCAATTGTGATTTGGGTGAAAGCTTACATAGCAAATTCATTTTCCATACGACAGTTTATACACATTTTGTTTCAGGACCTTGATTGCAGTCCCCTTATTGTAACATCTCTCTTCCTACTTTCTCCTTGCAATTACGTTTTCTTTGTGTCCTTCTTTCCTGTGTATTCTTTGTGTGTGTGTGTGTGTGTGTGTGTGTGTGTGTGTGATTTGTGTGAAGATTTACAGAGCAAACTCACTTTCCATGCAGCAGTTCACATATACTTTATCTCATGTCATTGACCACAGTTTATCACAATGCAACAACTCCCTTCCCACTTGCTCCCCATAGTTACCTCTTCCCAGTGTCCATCCCTCCATGGACTCCTGCCCCGTAAGCTGTCTCCCTGTGTATACGCAGCCCTTCTTTCTCCCATGATTGTTCTCTCCAAGGAGTGTATATACTTGAGGTAAATGTTCAGCTCATATGCCTGTATTTTGTTTGGCTGGAAACCACGGGTGTGGGTTCAATTCCAGACCTGAAGGGCAGCTAGGG
>NW_006921641.1:3429281-3452056 GCF_000298275.1 Orycteropus afer afer | reverse complement strand
TTTTTAGGTTAATTCTTAGGTCCTACCACCACTCGGGAATCTCCAAGCTGTCTGTGCTGTCAGGATCGCTCAGGATCACTGCCAGACCGCAGCTCCGTCTGTCTTCCTTTTTCACGCAAATTCTTCTGCTAGTTGAGTTTTAGTCCATGTCTATATCCTGGCTCAGGGGTCCAGGATTATCTTATGTGTCTGTGTTAATTGGTTTTCCTTTTCTTTGTTGAAGAGGGTCTGTGCAGTCTTTCTGCCTAGTCTGCCATCTTGCCGGTCAGTGACCTTTCCTATGTATTCTTGCCCTCTGAGCATATTCTTGCCCTCCCTATGCATATACTGCCATTCAGATCCCCCAGGGTTAGTTGTTTCAAGGAGTGTACCTAGGTGGTGTAAATGTTCACCTTATATGTCTGTTTCTGTTTGCCTGGAAGCCATAGGGTTGAGTTCAATTCCAGGACCAAAGGATGACTAGGGGCCAGAGTCTCAAGGGGTTTCACCAGTTTCCATCAGACCAGTATGCCTTGTCTTTTTTTATGATTTTGAATTTTGTTCCACATTTTTCTCCTACTCTACCCTGGATCTCCTACACTGATCCCTTTCTAAGTGATTGACAGTGGTAGCTGGCCACCATCTAGTTTTTCTGGTCTCACAATCATGTAGGCAGAGTTTCTCATGGTCTCCTAGTCCCTTGGACTAATTGTTTCCATGCATCTTTAGTTTTCTTCATTCTTTTTCTGCTTCAGATGAGGAGAGACCAGTTGTTACATCTTAGATGGCCATTTGCAATCTTTTTAATAACTCATTCGCTACTCACCATGGTAGGGTGTAAACAGTTTTTGTGTAGTATGTTATGCCAATTGAGGTTGATGTGATGTGGTTCTTTTTATATTTCCTTGTTGTTACTTAAAGTGTTCAAACTTTCCTCTTCCCCTTTTGAACATTATTGGTTGTGGTTTCTTGCTTGTTTATTTGCCTGGAAATTTTTAATGGTTACCAGGCATTGTATATTTTACTTTTTTTTGAGTGCTGTGTATTTTTGTTTTCATATGTAGTTAAGTTACTTTAAAACTGTTACTTTCAGGGCCAGCTTTGTTAGGGAGGACCAGTACAACTTTGAGTGTAGGGCTCTGTGATCCATAGAAGATTTTGTGATACTGGAAATTTATAATAAACCTATGGTGTCTAATACTATAGCATCTGAGTTCTTGCAGTGTATTTGGTGAGAGAAAGGAACTGAAGTTTTAAATTTTAATGAGTTTAAATTGAATACTATATTGGTATAGGAGTAGGGTACTGTATTGGAAAATGTAGGTCTCAGGCTAATTCAGTCCACTACAGAGGCAGCACTCTTCTAAGTACTCTATTGGAAATTCACTGGGTTTTGCGAACATAAACTGTTCTAGGTCCCACTCTGAGAGCCTGGGGTTATTCCCCTTGGTGCTTTTTCCGAAAACTTTCCCTAGACTTGAGTGGGTTCTTCACATGTATGTGCTCATCAGTACTTACTGATGACTTGAAAGAGACCCTAACAGATCACCAGAATTCTCTTACTGTGCAGATCTCTCCTCTCTGACAATCTGCCCTGCTTATTTTTTATTTCCTCGGATTTCAGCTCCATATCCTTCACCTAGCTTGACACCCTGGGTTGTGTTGTGCTATGCTGTAACCTAGGAAGTTCTCTCCACACAAGGAGCTGGAGCAGTCATTGGGCTGACCTCATAATGTACTCTTTTCAGTGATCAGTTTCCTGCTCTGCCTGATGCTCAGTATCTAAAAACTATTGTTTCATATTTTCCCACAATATTTTAGTAAATTTCATTTAGGAAAGTAAATCTGGACCTTGATATTCCATGTTGGCTATAAGTGGAAGTCCAAATTAGACAGAAAATTGAAAAAAAAAATTTCTTAGTAATATATTGTTATAGGAGCTTTGGTAGTGTAGTGCGTAAGACATTTGACTGCTAACCAGAAGGCTGGCGGTTTAAGCCCTCCAGTCACTCCTCAGAAGGAAAGCTGGGCAGTCTACTTCCGTAGTGATACCACTTCGGAAACCCAAGGATGGGTCCCTATGAGTCGGGTCCAACTAGACAGCACATGACAACAACAATATCTTGGATACCATTTATTGAGATAATAGATTGTGTAAAGAAGGAAATCATTTGAACCTCTGATTGTACTATATAAATTCTTATCATATAATGTTCTTCACATGTTTTCTTTATCTGTTTATGTGTGAATTAATGTAAATTTTTTATTATTGAATGTTTCATTTTAATTTGCATAAATATTCTTGCTATTTTGGGTTGCTTTGTTTATAAAACATTTGTTTTCATGAGAAGAGAATCTGTATCAACTCTATACAAATAGTGAAAAATATTTCTGATTCAAAGCAGATCAGCCAACTTTTTCAATGTCTTAATGGTTAAATCAGATCATTTTATTGTCACTGTATTTATTTCATAATTTGTAATACCATGGTATTATAATCAAAAGTAATAAAGTATATTACTAATTCGAGAAGTAATTGTGAAAACCTTTAGTGTTTAAAGTGGTAGTAAAATACATTTCTCTGTTTTCTAAGATGTCTAACTAATTAAAAATAACAAAACAAATCTGTGTTATTGAAATTATCTTTACATGTTCATTTGTAGTGCAAATAGAAGTCTAGTATAATGCTTTGAGAAGAACCCCAAGCTTGAATTCAGTATTTGCAATTTAAAGAATGTATCATTATCCTCTTTAAGACTCATTCTCCTCATTTTGAAATGATACTCTTTGTGATATGCATATACCCACAAAAACCCACTACTTTTAAGTAGATTCTGACAAATTGTGACCCTAGGACATAGTAGAACTCCTCCCCCATAGGGTTTCCATGGCCATACATCTTCACGGAAGCAGATTGCCCATTTTTTTCCAGGGAGCATCTGGTAGATTCAAACCACCATCCTTTTTGGTAGAAGCCAAATGCTGCTTTGACCACTGAACAACCAGAGTCTTTTGCTATGCATATAATGGGATCCAAATTAGAGACAGGTGTCAAGCACATGTCCTATGCCTAAAATAAAGCAAATTTTCATGGTAATCATCTGTCATTGCCTCTAGAGCTAGTGTATTGTTGATAGTTCTGTGGAGCCCATTACAGCTCAGGGCAACCCCCATGTGTACAGAGTAGAATTGCTTCAAAGGATTTTGAAGACTTTTTGGAACTCCTATCTCCCGAGGCACCTCTGAGCAGATTCAATCCACCAGCTGTTCAGCTAGTAGTTGAGTGCTTTATCTTTGGTACCACCCAGGGACTCCACCCCTAGAGCTAGTACTATTGTAATATATATTTTCTAGAGATTGGAACTTAAGTATCCTAACTTAAGTGTGGTGATCCCTTTATTAATATGAAGGATTAAATATCAGGCGTTACCTTATAAAGTTTCTTTTAAGTCTATTTGCATTATGTCTGTTATTGATAGTTTTCCTCTGAAGTACCTGGAATGTCCCTTCTTGATGATTTTGCGAAAAAAAAAAAAAAAAAAAAACATTATTTTAGTTAATACTTTCTTACAGATACTCCGAGTATCACAGCTAAACTAATTAGTGAACAAAAAGATGACAAAGAGAAGAAAAACCATGAAGAGAAAGAGAAAGTTAAGACAGAAAATGGATTTCAGGACAATTACAGTGTTGTTGTTGCCTCTGGTATGTTTCTATTTTTTAATAATCTTGATTTTGCTTAAGTTTTTGTAAAGCACACCAAATAAATTTTATTAATGCAGAAAGCTGACTTACAATGATACTTTAATATTACATGTAAAATATTGCTCCAGAAGTTCATTACTCCTGGCATTTATGTCTGAGGCATACCATATTTCATCAGATGTTGAACATAGGTGAATTTTTCAGACGTACTCCATTTATGCATACCTGTGTGAGAAGAGTCATACTCTTTTTAAGTCCATTATATGTCAAGGAAATTTTATATAACATGTTTGTTGAAAAAAGAAGGAAAGATAAAATAAAAATATATATAGTCTCACTTTGTAGATTACTGGGGATGGGAGAAAAGGGTAGGGCAAATTTTAGACTAGTTGGGGGCCACATGCTGAGTTGGGTAAATGTAGGGACGGTATGGGAAGAGTCTGTGACCAGCATTGTAACATTAGGGAAAAGGAGGACCCTGAAATGTACATATAAGGCATAGACAACAGAGGCTAATAACCAGTATATGCACAACACTGCATTACCACTAACACCAAACTCCAGGCTACAGATAAATGTATAGACAAATGAGAAGATCGGATGGGAGTTGGCGACCAGGAATGTACCCTAGACCAATAGTAGATTTAGCTGAAGATAATATTGCATAGATACTAGTGATACAGAATAACCACAATCATTAACAGAAGCAATAGAGATAGAGTTGGAGTAATCCCTCAGAGACAGCCAAACTCCTTGGGAGAGAGAACCACCGGGCCTGCCGACTCAGGACCATAGTATCCGGGGACACCAGACTCAAGTGGCACAACATAATACATAAAAATCTTATTGCACAACCTACTTTGGTGAGTAATGACCAGGATCTTAAAAGCTTTTGAGTGGCCATCTAAGATGCAGGTAATGGTCTCCTTTCATCTGAAGAGGAGAAGAATGAAGAAAATCAAGGGCATTTGGAAACAGTCCAAGGATATGATAGACCTCAAAACCAGAACTGGATGGTGCCTGGCTATCAGTACCAGCCACTCAGGAAGGGATCAAAACTGGAGATCCTGAATAGAGTGGGAGGAAAAACATGGAACAAAATTCAGAAACACAGTAATGACCAGAATTACTGGTCAGATGGAGTCTGATGGGACCCCCAAGGCTATGGCCCTGGGATATACTTCAGTCCTGGAGTAGGACTCACTCCCAAGGACTGGCTTTCAGCCTAATAGTACAAGGGCTTAACATGCCAAGCACCCAACCCAGGATGATGTACCCACCTGTTCTATGGAGATTCACCCCTTGAAGCAATTGGCCAAGCATATTGGTACTAGAGAGGCAGCATTCACATGGAGGGAAAGCTGGGCAGACAGGAGTGCATAGTTAAGAAGGGCACAGCAATGGGAGGGTTACAGGGAAGGGAGGGGAGGAGAGTAGGTTAGGGTTGGTGATAGTAATTGGGGAGTAAAACCAAATGTACATGAACTGTTGAATGTAAGACAAATTCTGCTCTGTAAATTTGCACCCAAAGCACAATAAAAAAAAAAAAATGTGTGGGTGTGTGTAGTCTTAGTTTTTCTTTACAGTGGGTTCACCATACAAGATCAGAAAAGAGGTTGAAAATGAAGTTTGCACTATTATGTAGAGGAGGAAGAAAACATGGCAAAGATAACAAAATTTTGAAGATTAAAATATATATCATATGATTTTAATTCAAACGAAAAAAGAAAATTCGATGTACATAGCCTTATTCTTCAGTTCATTGCCTAATAGGAGACCTAGCTATTCTATGTCAGAGAAAAATTATAAACCCCTGTTTTCCTACACGAACTTGCAGAAAACTACAATCTGGTAAATTGGTTGTAATCTAAAAACTCAGCAATTACAGCAGCTACCAGCTTTTTTAGTTTCTTGACAAATAGCTACAAACATAAGGTAAAAATTACTTACGACCGTATCTTGAAGGACAAATAGAATTGAGAAATTAGATACTGGATTGAAAGAAACATTTTAGCTCCTGGTTTAGGAATATGGTGCGTTACAATTTTAGGCACATATTTTCCCACTTCACATTAGTGTATTGGCTATAAAGAATCTTGGTTCTTCTCTTTTAGGACTCAAATCCCAATCTAAGCGTGCTGTGTCAGCTACCCCACCTCGCCCACCATCAAGGAGAGGGAGGACAATGTCTGATAAAATAGGAGGTACATCTTCAGGAGCAGAGACTGCTAACAAAATGATTACTGTCCCAGTGTTTCACCTGTTTCACAAACTCTTGGCAGGTAATGTTGTGAATCAAAATAGTCCATGAAATTTTAATAATTTATATGAGAAAGAAGTAAAATTAGTAGAGTCATTTTTAATCCGGTCATTGCTCTAGGTATTCCATGAAATCATTTGATAGAGATCAGAAACTCGGATAAAATCAATAAACTATTTATTGAATCAGTTAATATAGTTAAAAATTTTACACAACAGCGGAGTCCCTGCTATAGGCTCTCTGGAACACTTATATTTCTTTATTCTATCCTATTCTTCCTATTGAATATTTTTCTCCACTCCCATTTTTTTTCCCATTAAATTTAAACTTCCCATTTACTATTTTGGCTTTGAGATTAAAGTATGTAATGGGTACTAATAAATGATGTTCTCTTTTCCAGAGGATATTTGCAGTTTAAAGAAAGGCTTATTAAGTAGAAATTTCATTGGTAAATGAGTTAATGAGACTTTCTCCTTACCGTTCCCTCTAAGACAAGTGAGAACCAGAAAAGAAAATACCTATTACAGCTGTTTAGCACTGTAAAGTTGCATGTTTCTTTTTTCATTTGTTTCCTACATTTTACTGTCAATGTGCATAATGAGCAGTAAAATTCATATTTAGTGATCCTATTACAAGTAATAAAGGAACAGTGTGTCGCAGATTTTTTTAGGAATTATTCTAACAATGGAATTGTTAAATATGCCACTGGTAGTTAAGCAATATATTTTCTCTATCTACAATAAATACTTTGACCTATATGCTTCACATCAGTCAAAGTATTACCCATTTTATTGCCATTTTTGTGCTATATTGTTCTAATCAGATTGCTGACTAACTTTGAGTGTATTTTCCTTTTGAGCTTTGCATTCTCTATAGCAGAAGTCACACTATGGCTGTGGGCCAGGTGCCTGTTTTTGTAAACAAAATTTTATTGGAATATAGCCAGTGCCATCATTTTACATATTATATATAACTACTTTCATGCAACGTTGGTAGAGTTGGAGGTTGCAACAGACATAGTATCGATGACTTTGCCTAAAATAATTACTATTTGGCCTTTTATAGAAAGAGCTTTCCAACTCTGAATTTACAGGAATATTTGTTCCTTTGTTTCCTTTTTGCCCATTTTGCTGAGATGAACTTGGTGATATTTTGTTATCAAGTAAATAACACTCTCTACATACATGATTGTTCACACTTGTCAGAAATAAACTCCGTTTTTGTGAAATTTCCCTGGACTGATTTTAAATTGTTTTGAAATTGGTGTCAGAACCAAACTCTTTAATTTCATAAAGACAATAAGAAACTGAGAAAACCAAGACAAGTACATCTTTCCTTGGATTCCAGATTAAACTTAGTTATGTCATTTTTTAGGCCAGCCATTGCCATCTGAAATGACACTTGCTCAGCTTTTAACTCTTTTATATGACCGAAAACTTCCTCAAGGTTACCGCTCAATAGACCTGACTGTTAAATTGGGTTCAAGAGTTATCACAGACCCAAGTCTATCAAAAACAGATTCTTTCAAAAGACTGCACACTGAGAAAGGTAAGTACCTGATTCTCTTTTAAAATTAGTCTTTCAAATGAGAAGGGAGAAATTTCTATAGCTAATGACTTAATTGACCTGTGTTTTTATTATATCAGCTTGATGAGCTATCATTTTTCTTTATGATGGAACTATTTGCTTTTATATTTATAAAAACTTACATTTTTCTACTGGAAATTGTAATTAAGTTGTAATTCCTCTTGTATCACTTTTTTTTTCAATGATTACATGTTGTGCTTTGAGTTCTAAGTATTTCTTCAAGAGCCGTGTAAATTGTTTATCTTTTATAATCAAATGAGAACCTTGATTTAGAATTTCTAGCTTACTGATAATTTATATTGATATATTTATGCTTGTAAACATTATTTTCTTCACATAAATGGGATCATTTAGTTTCATTTTATTTTTACTTAAATACCCTATTAAATATTTTTAATGTGCATTCTTTAGCTGTTTATCCCCATTTATTGAAACATTCTGGTGGCTTTTTAATTTCAGCTATTATATATTACTGCCTCTTTATATTTTCTAGGAAGTAATCAATCTTCAGCAGGATTTCTGTCTCTTTTTTTTATCTATCACACATTCTAACTTTTTGGTTCTTCTAGCGAGTATTTCAGAGTTAAGACAATAGGTTTAATTCTTAGTTTTCAGTAAGAGAAGTCTTTTGTCATTCAGATTTTTCCTTATTAGAATCTTGAGAACATAAACTATAGATTTAATATAGGGCACTTGACTGCTAATCAGAAGGCTGGCGGTTCAAATTCACCACCTGCTTCTCGGAAGGGAGATGGGGCAATCTACTACTGTAGAGATAATGCCCCAGAACCCAAGGAGGTGTCACTGTGAGTTGATCTGACTTGAAGGCAGTGAGTTTGGGGTTTTTTTTTTTTTTTTTTTTTGGACAGTTTCTAGATCTAAGGACTTAATAATTTTAATGTAGAGTATAACTTAATAACTGTGCCCTAAAGAAGGACAATGCTTTCAAACTTTAGTATGCCTTACAAATCACCTACAAAACTTGTTCAAATGCAGATTCTTATATGCTATGTCTAAAGTGGGACCTGAGATTCTACATTTCTGACAAGCACTCAGGTGATGTTGAAGGTAGGTTCATGGTCCACACTTTGAATGAAAGTCACTTAAAGGTTATTTTAGCCTCTAACATTTAATGCAGTAATATCTGATTACTTACATTGAGTAGAGAGATGGTAACAATATCTGCTTTCTTAAATGAAAATACTATAAAAATAGATACTTTCTTGCCTATTAAATTATTATTTTTAATGTATTTTTCTAGATAATGGTGAGTTACTTGGAAGCTGTCCAGAAGATGAGGCTCTCACTCCAAGTGATGAATCTATGGAGGGGGTATCGGATGAATCTTTACTCGAAACCTGTCCTATTCAGTCACCTTTACAAGTTTTTGCAGGCATGGGTGGATTGGCTCTTATTGCAGAAAGGCTACCCATGCTGTATCCAGAAGTAATACAACAGGTAAGATCAGATTCCTGATTGAAATATGTCATTCTGTAGTGAACCCCCTGTTTTTTTTTAAAAAAAAAAAAAACTTTCCTTTCTTGGCATTAACTTTCTTGAAGTTCCCTTTCTTATAATCTTTGAGCATTTTCTATAGCTTTCAAAGACCAGCCTACAAAGAGCTTTATGGAATTGGTTGGTATTGAAGAAATGTCAGAGAGAGAGCACATTTGCCAAGCTCATCGCACTTAAGCATTTACCTTAATTGAATGTCACACACTAATATTTCAGATGGATCTTGGCTCAAGGCAAAGAATACCAGAAAGATGTTTACTTGTGTTTTATTGACTATGCAAAGGCATTTGATTGTGTGGATCATGACAAATTATGGATAACATTGAGAAGAATGGGAATTCCCAAGCACTTGATTGTACTCATGAGGAATCTGTACTTTGACCAGGAGGCTGTTGTTCGAACAGAACAAGGGGACACTACATGGTTTAAAATCAAGAAGGGAGTGCGTCAGGGTTGTATCCTTTCTCCATACTTATTCAATCTATATGCTGAGCAAATAATCCGAGAAGCTGGACTATATGAAGAAAAACGTAGTATCAGGATTGGAGGAAGAATCATTAACAACCTGAGATATGCAGACGATACAACTTTGTTTGCTGAAAGTGAGGATGACTTCAGGCACCTACTGATGAAGGTTGAAGAATACAGTCTGCAGTATGGATTACGTCTCAATATAAAGAAAACAAAAATCCTCACAATTGGACCAATGAGCAGCATCACAATAAATGGAGAGAAGATTGAGGTTGTCAAAGAATTCACATTGCTTGGTTCTACAATCGATGCCAACAGAAGCAGCAGTCAGGACATTAGACGACATGTAACATTGGGAAAGTCAACTGCAAAGGAACTGTTTCAAGTGCTGAGGAGCAAGGATATCTCCTTAAGGACTAAGGTGCACCTGACACAAGCCATGACATTTCCAATCTCCTCGTATGCATGTGAGAGCTGGACAATGAATAAGGAAGACCGAAGAAGAGTTGATGCTTTTGAGTTATGGTGCTGGCGGAGCATGCTGAAAGTACCATGGACTGCTAAAAGAACTAACAGATGTGTCCTGGAGGAAGTGCAGCCAGAATGCTCCTTGGAAGCAAGAATGGCCAGAATTGGTCTCACCTATTTTGGTCATGTTGTGAGAAGGGACCATTCCCTGGAGAAGGATGTCATGCTTGGTAGGGTGGAGGGTCGACGAAAGAGGGGGAGGCCTTCAACGAGATGGATTGACACCATGGCTGCGATGATGGGCTCAAGTATAGCAGGGATCGTGGGACTGGCGCGGGATCAGGCAGTGTTTCGTTCTGCTGTGCATGGGGTTGCTATGAGTCGGAAACGACTTGACGGCACTTAACAACAACAACAACAACATTTCTTTACTTCTTTAAATGTGATATCAGTCATGCTTATTGGAAATGGGAGAGTAAAATGGAATCTTTTATGGTTACTCAAGTATGTTATGTTTTATTTAACTTTTACTTCTGGTTTTGGTTCCATTTCTGTATTAGGTAATTTTAAAAACATGTTACTTTAAATTATATAGTTGATGGAGAGTTTGATATACAAAGCATTTTGTTGAAAGGCACAAAACTAAATTTTTTCCCTGTAATTTCATGTAATTAGTATGTAAATACCTGTTCAGAAAGTGGTAGTTAGAAAGTTAGTTCAGAAAGTTAGTAGTTGCTAACCTAGCATTCAGAAAGTTTAAAGATATTTTGATTTAAAGTGACAGTAACCTCAACACAAGAAGATTGGCACAGATAATGATTTGAATACAGTTTTATTTCTTCATAGAAGAAGGAATGGCATATTTAGTCAAAAGTTTGAAACAGAAAAGTCCCTAACATTTTGAAGTTACATCCCTCTGAAAATGATTCCCTTAATCCAAAATTCTTAACCTGGAAATGCTTTTAAAAAAGAATTACTGATAACCTACTCAATTCAGATAAATTAGATCAAAATCTGTTTAAGTGAACAGGAAGATAAGAAGACATAAATACTTTCATATAATTTTTTTTTTAGTTTTGTGCCTTTGATTTTATTACATTTCCAGTTTTTAATTTCTACATATTTTTAAAATATTCAGCATTTTATCACTTTCAGTTTTTGTTGTTTGTTGCCTTTAAGTCGATTCTGACTTAGGCTGATCCTTGTGTGCTGAGTAGAACGGTTCCATGTGGTCTTCAAAGCTGTGACCTTTTAGAAGGACATTCTGAGATGCCTCGGTTATTGTTTGCCGTCAAGTTGGACCCGACTCATAGCGACCCCTCCTTGGGTTTCCAAGGCAGTATCACTATGGAAGTAGATTGCCCATCTTTCCTTCTGAGGAGTGTCTGGTGGGTTTGAACCTCCAGCCTTCTGGTTAGCAGTCAAGTGCCTTAGGCACTATGCTGCCAGAGTTACTGAGATGCCTCTGTGTGGGTTCAAATGACCAGTTTTTCACCTAGTACTCAAGGGCTTAATTGTTGGCACTACCCAGGGATTAGAGAGTTACAGAGTCACTAAAATTTACAAAGTCCCACCACTTTTTTTAACACTCCCTAAAGAAATCCTGTACTAATTATCCGTCTGCTAATTTTATGTCCCAGTTCTTTCACTTAGCCTAATGTTTTCAAGGTTCATCCACATAGCATATATCCTTACATCATTCTGTAGCTGAATAATTTTTCATTGTGTGTATATACCACATTTTATTTAGCCATTTATCATTTGACAGATACTTGGGTTTTTTAGATTGTTGGTGATTATTACGATTGTTGATGCAGTGACCTTTTGTGCACGAGTTTTCCTGTGGATGTATGTTTTCATTTCTCTTGGGTGAAATTGCTGGGCCATTTCACTTTCACTTTTACTGTGGTTGAAATACACACAGCAAGACATTTCCCAGCGTAACAACATTTACAGCTTACAGACACTGATTACATTTTCCTGTTGTGCCACCATTATTGCTATCCTTTTCCAAAGTATTCTACCACCTATTAGCATAAACTCAGTGCCCCCCCAAACAAAAATTTCCCCTTTTTCCCCCATCCCTCCTACCCCTACTAGTAATCTTTGATTTGTCTCTCTCTCTGTCTTTTTTTTTTTTCAATCTATCTAGAAATTGAGCTTCCCCTCCCATCCCACCCCTGGTAACTAACAAAGGAAGTTTTCTATGTATGGACCTTTCCTTGACTTTTTATAGTAGTGGACTAATACAGTATTTGTCCTTCTGTGGTTGACTTACTTCATACTTCACTCAGCATAATGTCCTCCAAGTTCATCCATGTTATATGGTGTTTGGCATATTCTACATTATACTTTACAGTAGCATGATATTCCAGTGTGTATCTACCACAGTTTGTTAATCCATTCCTTGGTTGATGGGCACTTAAGTTGTTTTCATCTCTTTGCTATTGTTCATAGTGGTGCAGTGAACGTGAGTGTGCATGTATCTGTTCAAGTCCAGCCTCTCACTTTTTTAGGATACGTATATAGTAATTGGGATTTCTAGGTCAAATGGCATTTCTATTTCTGAATATTAAGGAATTCCCATACTGATTTCCACAGTGGTTGTATCATTTTAGTCCCACTAGCAGTGTATGAGACTCTCAATCTCTCCAGATCCTCATCAGCATTTGTTATTTTCTGTCTTCTTGTACTTTGCTATTAATGTTGGGGTGAGATGGTGTCTCATGGTTGTTTTGATCTGCATCTCTGTAATGGCTAATGATCGCAAACACTTCTTCATGTGTTTGTTGGCTCTTTTAGTGAAGTGTCTGTTCATGTCTTCTTCTCATTGTTTAAATGGATTGTTTGTCTTCTTGATCTTGAAGTGTTGGAGTTTTCTGTAAATGTTAGCAAAAAGTTGTTTGTCTGCTATATCATTGCCAGATATTTTTTCCTATTCCGTAGGTTCTTGTTTTACTCTTTTGGAGAAGTTTTTTGATGCACATAAGAATTTAATTTTACCTTGAGACTATGGTCCCTAACTGCCTTTCAGGTCTAGAACTGAACTCAATTCTGTGGCTTACAGCCAAATAAAAGACAGGCATATGAGCTGAACATTTACATCGGGTATATATACTACTTGGAGCATCAATCATGGGAGAACAGAAGGGCAGTGCATGCACAGAAGATAGCTTGGGAAGTAGGAGTGTATGGGGAGGAAGGACATAGGGAAGAGGTAACTATGGGGAGGAAGTGGGAAGAGAGCTGTTGCATTGTGGGGGATTGCAGTCAATGTCATGAGACAAAATACATATGAACTACTGAATGGAGAATAAATTTGCTCTGAAAAATTTCACCCAAATCACAATAAAAATAAAAATAATAATTATAAAAAAAAATTAATTTCAGAAGGTCCCAATCATCTAGTTTATTTTCTGCTGTTTGTGCATCTTGGGTTATACTTAATAGTCTATTTATGCCATAAATTAGGGCCCGTAAGTTTGCACCTATTTTTCCTTTGATGAACTTTATAGTATCAGGTTTCATGTTTAAGTCTTTGATCCATCTGGAGTTAGTTTTTGTGTATGGTATGAGGTATGGATCTTGTTTCAGTTTTGTGCAAGTGACTGTTCAGTATTTCCAGCACAATTTGTGAATGAGGCTATTCTTCCTCATTTAATGGATTTTGGTCCTTTGTCAAAGATCAACTTACCATTGATTGATGGATTTATTTCTGTGTACTCATATCTCTTCCACTGGTATGTGTGTCTGTCCTACCGACACCAGACTGTTTTGACAACTGTGGCTGTAGAGTGGGTTTTGAGATCTGGCAATACAGCATCTCCTACTTTGTTCTTTTTCTTCAAAGTAGTTCTTTGCTTATCGGAGCTCTCTTTCTTTTCCATATCAAATCAGTGATTGGTTTTTCATTTCTTTAAAGAATGCTGATAGAATTTGGATCAGGATTGCATTGAATGTATTGATTGCTTTGGGTAGTATTGACATTCTCACAATGTTCAGTCTTCCTTTTCATGAGCATGGAGTGTTCTTCCATTTATGTAGATCTCTTCTCATTTCTTGAAGCAGTGATTGTAGTTTTCTTTGATAGGTCTTTTGTGTTCCTGGAAAGATTTATTCCTAGATATTTTACCTTTGGGTAGCTACTGTAAATGGTATTGATTTCCTTACTTCTTTTTCAGAGACCTCTTTGCTAGTGTGGAGGAATCCAACTGATTTTAGTATGTTTATCTTTTATCCTGTACTGAATCTCTCAGTAAGTTCCAGTAGTTTCTTTTCTTCCAGCCTTGTGTGTGTGTGTGTGATTTGAGTGAAAGTTTACAGAGCAAATTCACTTTCCATACAGCAGTTCACATACATTTTGTCTCATGACATTGACATAATTCAGCACAATGCAATAGTTCCCCACCTACTTCCTCCTGACAGTCACCTCTTCCCTGTGTCCATCCCTCCATGCACTCCTGCCCCCTGAGCTGCCTCCTTGTGCATAAACAGCCCTTCTTTCTCCCATGATTGTTCTCTCCAAGGAGTGTATCTACCTCAGGCAGATGTTCAAGTCTCATGCTTGTCTTTTGTTTGGCTGTAAGCCACAGGTGTGGGTTCAATTCCAGACCTGAAGGACAGCTAGGGAACATAGTCTCAGTGGTTCCACCAGGCTCTGTCAGACCAGCAAACCTGGTCCCCCACCCCCTTTTTTTTTTTCAAATGATTTTGAGTTTTGTTCCACATTGTCCTCCCACTCTATCCAGGATCTCCTACATAGATCCCCCTCCGAGTGGTAGACGTTGGTAGCCAGGCACGATCTAGTTCTTCTGGTCTCATAGTCATACAGGCTGCAGATCTCATGGTGTACCAGTCTCTAGGACTAATTGTTTCCATGAATCTTTGATTTTCTTCACCCATCATTGCATCTAGATGGCTGCTGGGAAGCTTTTAAAATCCCAGTAGCCAAAGTAGGAGGTAGTAAATGTTTTGGGTAGTATGTTATGCCAGTTCAGCTTGATGTCACCTGTGACTGTGGTCTCGAGCCCACAAGTTCAACTATTCAGTCCCTCTGGATAGCTGGCTGTGACCAAGCAGTGACTATAACCGTGTCCCTTGTCAGCTCTGCTGTACACCTAGGAATTCAGATCATGCAAATACACTTATAGGACCATTGTCTGCCAACCCCATATATGGTCTTGGGTACACTCCCTGCTTCATAGACATACCTAATAGTTCAGCCTGTCTACCCATCTGTCCACCTGTATACCCATGTTTTCCTTCACTGATAACGCAGTACTGTATGTGCAAAAGGGTCCATCTTTGTTGTCTGTACCTCCCATGTTCCTGTCTGTGTCTTCCTCTTCCTCAGTGCCACCATGTTGATCGTTCCCATTTGGTACATTGCCCTTTTCTTCACCCAAATCAGTACCTCTACCTATCTAACAGTGTTTCCTCCCCTCCCTTCCCACCCCTAGTAACCAACAAAGAAAATTTCCTTCCATATATAAACCTTTTCTTGACTTTTACAATAACAGACTGTTTTGGTTACCAAGTGCCGCTCTGACAGGAATATGCCACAAATGGGATGGCCTTAACAAACAGGAGTTTATTCTCTTACAGTTTGGAGGTTTTAAGTCCAAGTTCAAAGTGCCAGGCTCTAGGGTCTGGGTAAAAGTCCCTCAAACTTCCGGTCCAGCTCTGCCTCCTGCTTCCTGCCCACTGGAGGTAGAGATGTTTCTTCACTCAGACAGCTACTGGCTGCTAGGCTGGGAAGCCCAAGGTTGACATATAAAAAGGCACAGTCCTGATGTTACCAAGCCACATGGCAGGCCATTAGTTTAAGTTCATTGTAAGTACCAAGGTCAGCAGAGCATGGAAGGCTGCTGAACAATGACATGGCTACATGCAGGGTCTAAGCGTGCCATATACTAGAGACCATTCCCCAAGGCCTCTGCTTATATACAGGAAGCAGACCACATTCCCTAAAGCAGCTGCTCAGTTGCTCATGGTAGATCCTACCATGGAGTTGATTGCCAGTCTCATCATGGGGAATAACTACCATTAGCTGCCCAGCCATGTTGACATACAAACATAACCACCACTCGGACTAATAGAATATTTGTCCTTCTGTGATAGATTTATTTCACTCAGCATAATGTTCTCCAAGTTCATCCACATTATGTGGTGTTATACAGATTCTAGGTTATTCTTTAGGGTTGCATAGTGTTCCATTGTGTATATGTGCCAAAGTTTGGTTATCCATTCCTCAATTGATGGTCACCTAGGTTGTTTCCATCTTTTGCCTATTGTAAATAGTGCCCCGATGAACATGGGTGTGCATATGTCTGTTCTTGTCATGGCTCTCACTTCTTTAGGGTATATAACTAGTAATGGAATGGCTGGGTCAAATGGTATTTTTAATTCAACTTTATAAGAAATCGCCATACTGCTTTCCACAGTGGCTGTACCATTTTACAGTCCCACCAGCAGTGTATGAGAGTCCCAATCTCTCCACATCCTGGCAAACATTTGTTACTTTGTGTCTTGTTGAACTTCGCTACTAGTGCTGGAGCAAGATGGTATCTCATTGTTTTGATTTGTATCTCTAATGGCTAATGATTGTGAGCATTTCTTCATATGTTTATATCCTCCTTGGTGAAGTGTCTGTTCATGTCTTCTGCCCATTTTTTAATAGGATTATTTTTCTTTTTGTTATTGAGGTATTGGAGTTTTCTATGACTTCTAGAGATAAGTCCCTTGTCAGATATGTCATTGCCAAATATTTGTTCCCATCTTGTAGGTTCTCTTTTGACTCTTCTGGAGAAGTCTTTGGAGGCACATAAAAATTTAATTTTCAAAAGGTCCCATTCATCTAGACACAGTGGCTGTGATGATGGGCTCAAGTATAGCGTGGATCATGGAGCTGGCGCAGGATTGGGCAGTGTTTCGTTCTGGTGTGCATGGGGTCACTGTGAGTTGGAAATGACTCGCCAGCACCTAACAACAACATTCATCTAGTTTCTGTTCTGCTTTTTGTGCATTTTGGGTTGTGCTTGATAGTCTATTTATGCCATATATTAGGGCCCCTAAATTTGCTCCTAGTTTTTCCTTGAGGAACTCTGTAGTTTTAGGTTTCACATTTATATCTTTGATCCATCTGGAGTTAGTTTTTGTGTATGCTGTAAGGTAGAGATCTGGTTTCATTTTTCTGCAAATTGATATCCAGTTTTGCAAGGACCATTCTCTTCCCCATTTCCAATAGTTTTTTGCTGAGTCTCTTGTGTTTTCTATGTATAGGATCATACCATCTGCAAATAGGGATAGTTTTATATGTATATTCTTCCTTATGAATTTGGGTAACTTTTCTTTTTTTTTTTTTTTTTTTGCCTTATTGTCCTGGCTAAGACTTCTAATACAATGCTGAATAGAAGTTGAGATAGAGGGGATCCTTATCTAGTTCCTGTTCATAAGGGGAATGATTTGATTCTCTCTCCATTGAGAATAATGTTGGCTGTCAGTTTTGCATAAATGCCCTTTATTATTTTGAGGATTTTCCCTTGTATTCCCATTTTTCTGAGAGCTTTTATCAGAAATGAGTGTTGGATTTCATCTCTATTCATGAGGGATATTGATCTGTAGTTTTCCTTTCTCCTGGTGTCTTTGCCTGGTTTTTGTATCAGGATTATGCTTGTTTCATAAATTGAATTTGGAAAGGTTCCATCCTTTTCTGTGTTTGGAATAGTTTGAGTAGGATTGGTGTCAGCTCTTGTCACTGTTTTTGGTAGGATTCTCCAATGAAACCATCTGGGCCAGGAGTTTTTTTGTTAGTAATTTTTTTATGACCTGTTGAATTTCTTCTTTTTATTACGAATCTGTTCTGATTTTCTGCCTCAGTCTGTGTTAGTTTAGGTAAGTAGTGTGTTTCTAGAAATCTGTCCATTTCTTTTAGGTTTTCAAATTTATTGGAGTACAGTTCTTCGTAGTATCCTGATACTATTCTTTTTATTTCTATTGGTTCTGTAGTGATGTCACACATTTAATTTCTTATTCATGTTATTTATATCTTCTCCTTTTCCTTTAAGTTTGACATGGTTTATCAATTTTATTAATCATTTCAAAGAATCAGCTTCTAGTCTTGTTGGTTTTTTCTGTTTTCTATTTCAGTTATTTTTGCTCAATTCTTTATTAGTTCTTTTCTTCTGATGACTGTAGGCTTTTTTTGCTCCTCTTGTTGTGATTGTTGGAGATGTTGTGTTAAGGTGTTGATTTTGGCTCTTTCTTCCTTTTTCATGTGTGCATCGATTGCTATAAATATAATGCCTATTGTGGAAGGAATGATGGAATGAGGAAATCATTATTTTAATAATTGTTTCTGACAAGACTTAATGTGCTAGAACCAATGCATTGAAAGAAAGAAAATATATAAACCTCTAAAAAATATAAACCTCTAAAAAGGGCAAAATAATAACTTTCCGAGATACATGGGAGATACATTAACTTACGATATCATATGCCTCCTGATGTTAAGAACTTTGTTTTTTTAAAATAAGTCACTTTATTGTTCGTATTCTAGGGTCGTTATGAGTAGAAATTAACTCAGTACACACAGCATTCTTCCTTATATTCCCCAATATAGAAGAGATCATTTGAATTGAAATTCTTCATTTGAACCTGATACTGATAAATGCAAATAATCAAATACACATTTTTTTTTTCTTTAGGTGAGTGCTCCAGTTGTAACATCTACCACTCAGGAAAAGCCAAAAGATAGTGATCAGTTTGAATGGGTGACCATTGAACAATCAGGGGAATTAGTTTATGAAGCACCAGAAACCATTGCATCTGAACCTCCACCTATTAAGTCAGCAGTACAGACCATGTCTCCCATACCTGCGCATTCTTTGGCTGCCTTTGGATTATTTCTGCGTCTTCCGGGTTATGCTGAAGTGCTACTGAAAGAGAGAAAACATGCCCAGTGCCTTCTTCGACTGGTATTGGGAGTGACAGATGATGGAGAAGGAAGTAAGTATTTAGTATTACTAATTAAATTTATTGAACTTACCAATACATATATAGAAAGTTATTAGTTACATATATAGTATGTGTAAAGTTATCTAGATCATTGGTTATTTTTTATTCACCATATTTTTCTTTCATACTTAAGCTATTTGATGATTTTTTTTATTGATTTGGTTCCAGTATTAGCCATAATAAATCCTAAGGAATCTTCAGTTTTATTTTGTTATTCATTCAAAAAGTTTTTACTTAGAGCTTATGAGATTGCAGGGCATTGGGGAGATTTAAAGATGAAGCAAGTGTGTAGATTCTGCCCTCAAGTAGCTAAAGTCATCTGGTAATAATGATTGGTGATTGTTCTGTTCGGTTGAGATTTTTGTTTAATGAAAGGAAAGATAGATGAAAATCATAGGATAACATATGAGCCTAGCAAGTAAATGTTCATTTTTTTTTTTCCTTACTTCTGATTGCTCACTCAATAACCATTCAATTTGAAAATTAGTATTTTCTTAGGTTATTTCAATATCACTTGGTTTTGATTAGGGGTGATTTCTCTTAACGTGCCATTTAGAAAGAATAAATGGTTAATCCCTGGACCACGAAGTGTATTTAAGGTAGTGAAATGATACTACTTTATTTGTAGACCTCTGAGACTCTGAAGCTATCAAATATTCAAAGTATATATTTTTTCCTTTTGTATTGTGTTGGTGTAATTTTGCAGAAACAGTGAATTTATTTTAAAGGATTTTTATAGCAATTGCTATTAAATTAGAGTCTTCCTATACTAAATAGTCCAAGTTGTTTCATTTCATACATGGATTTTATATGCATATTCCAATAAGTCAGGAATTTCTAATTACTTGATCTGATTTTTTTATTTTAAGCAAATAGAGAACAATCAATTGTGAGAGAAGAGAAGGGCAATGTTTGCACAGGGAAAGAACTCAGCAGGGATGGGGTGGACAGGAGTGCATGGAAGGGAAAGACATGGGGAAGCAGTAACTACAAGGAGGAAGTTTTACATTGTGGGTAATTGCAGTCAATGTCATGAAACAAAATGTGTATGAAATGCTATGTGGAAAATGAATTTGCTTTGTAAACTTCCACCCAAATCACAATAAAAATTTTTAAAAAAATCCAAAAAACTCTTGGATGTTAGACCAGCATTACAAGACATTAGTCTACCCCTCAGCAGAAATAGAGAAAAAATTGCCTTTATGCTATTACAGACCATTTTAAATGAATATACAGTGAATATTTATTTCATTGTTCTTTTATAGTTGTTTCATCTACTCCTCACGTAGCAGTGTTTTTTTGGGGGGGGGGATATGCAACATGTTTTTCTAACTAGAACATAATAGTAGAACAAGAAGAAAATAGTGTCACTCGTTTACTATCTGTTAAGGTTAAAACTATTCCCAAGGAAAAGGGTTAGTTTCTTACTATTGTAAGAATCTTTTATTGCTTCTTTTTTCAGTGGTTAGGTGTTTTAGTTTAAGTTCTTTTTTATAATAAGTTTGACACAGTTCAAGCTGTTAATTATCATTATTATTTATTATTAAATTTTAAGTTATTACTGTTATATTTGTATTTTGGTTGTTTCATTACACAATTAATGATAATATTTTATATTACATAATCATCAATTTGTAACCATATACATACATACATACAAATATAGCTCCTTATGGTAATTTTAAATATTTTTTTTATTTTTCATACTTTTCTCTTTTTAATCTAGGTCATATTCTCCAATCTCCATCAGCCAATGTGCTTCCAACTCTTCCTTTCCATGTCCTTCGTAGCTTGTTTAGCACTACACCTTTGACAACAGATGATGGTGTACTACTGAGGCGGATGGCATTGGAAATTGGAGCGCTGCACCTCATTCTTGTCTGTCTCTCTGCTCTGAGTCACCATGCCCCACGAGTTCCAAATTCTAACCTCAATCAAACAGAGGTAAGTTTAGTCTTAATTTTTTATATTATGAAAAGTTAAAAGTGCATTGGTGAAGTATAGAACAAATTTATTTCTGAAGTAACTAATGTTTCAGAGACTTATTTCTTCCTTCTTGCCCCTAAACAAAGAATATTTAAAAGAGAAACTATGCATTATTTTGTCCTTCTTCAGAAAAACCATAAATTAACTGGTGTACTTAAAAACTAGAAAAGATACCTTTCCCATTTACCTGGATATGTTGATCTTATACTGCAACCCTTCTTCATTTCTTTTCTTGAATTTTAGAGAATAACATCACCAAATGGAAGGTTCTAACCAGTACAATAGGACAAGAAAAGGAAAAAAACAAAACCCTCATTATTCTAGATGGTTTGGTTCTATTCATAGAAAATCCAAAACATAGTTAATGGGATAGGTGACTTTAGTAAGATGACAGTATATAAGGTCAATATATAAAAATGAGTTAATTTATTTATACCAGAAACAAACGTAAATTGAGTTTTTAAAAGATAATTTTTAGAATAGCATCAAAATAGGAAATACTTAGTACATCTGAAATAGTATGAGTAAAATCTTTGCATAAAATGCATGAAATTTTCTTAAGAAATAAGACCTTAATATATTCAGATTTGTGCCCATATCTGTTCCTGATGGATTAGAAGATATAACATGGCAAAAAAAAAAAAAATTCTTCCAAAATTGAGCCTGAAGTTTGATACACTTTCAGATTTATTTTGGAGGAAATTGATAACCTCACTGTAGCACTGAAGTGGAAATGCAAAGCTCAGACTAAGGAACTTCAAAGAAGATCAACAAATCTAGAAGATTGAGCTACCATATATCAAGACTTAATGTGAAGTTACAGCATTAGGGCAAGGACAGATTAATAACCCAGGAAACAGAATAGAGGGTCCCGATATAGAACCCCTGTGGTCATCTGGTATGTGACAAAGGTTACAGGAGCATTATTGAGTAAGAATGGTCTTATCAGTAAATGATAGTAGGTAAATTGAATATCCGTAATATCCATATGGAATAAAAATGAATCTTTTAATGCCTATAGTACTCTATAAGCAACAGTTAGTTCTAAGTGAATAGTAGATACAAAGTATATAATATGCTTTTAGAAGAAAAAATATATACATACCTTTATAATCTTGGGAGCAGGCAAAAAGTTCTTGAAGAGGAAAACAAAACTGCTAACCAATAAGGAGAACAATTTAGAAGATGAAGGAGAGAGCTACATTAAAACTAAGATTTTTTTTTCCCCATCAAAAACATACTGAGAGATGTAAATCAAAACAGCAAGGATATATACTGTCTCACCCCAGCCCTGATGGCAAAGTTCAATGAGACAGAAAATAACAAAAGCCAGTGGGGATGTGGAGAGATTGGGACTCTCATACACTGCTTATGTGACTGTGAAGTGACACAACCACTGCGGAAAGCAATATGGCGGTTCCTTAGAAAGTTGGAATTGGAGATAACATTTGACACAGCAATCCCGTTACTAGGTATATATCCTAGAGAGGTGAGAGCCAGGATAGGAACAGATACATGCACGTTCATGTTTATCACAGCACTATTTACAATAGCAAAAAGATAGAAACAACCTACATGCCAGTCAGTGGAAGAGTGGATGACCAAACTATGTACATACACATACTGGAATGCTATGCAGCACTAAAGAATAATGTAGAGTCTGCAAAACACCTCATAATATGGATGAACTTGGAGAACATTATGCTGAGTGAAATAAGTCAATCACAGAAAGACAAATAAAGTATTAGTTCATTGTTGTGGAAGGTCAAGGAAAGGTTTATATATGGAG
>NW_006921641.1:3419190-3429181 GCF_000298275.1 Orycteropus afer afer | reverse complement strand
GTGCCTAAGGCACTTGACTGCTAACCAGAAGGCTGGAGGTTCAAACCCACCAGCCACTCCTCGGAAGGAAGGTTGGGCAATCCTACTTCCGTAGTGATACCACCTCGGAAATGCAAGGAGGGGTCGTATGAGTCAGGGCTGACTCAACGGCATATCACAACAACAACATGTCACTTTAGTTTTGTGTATTTCACTGTACATAAATTATGTTTCAATAAAATGCATTTTTAAAAAAAAAACGTACTAAGAGAGTGGAAGAACAAGCCTTAGAATCAATCTCATAAAGGATTTAATTCCTGAATTATGTGCAAAGCTTCAATAAATAATAATAAGACAGCCAAGTGCCCCCTATAGAAAAATAGGCAAAAGGCTTGAATGGGCACTTCATAAACTAGACCATTGAAATATCCAATAAATATCCAGTAAAAGTGAAATGGTGGTCTCCTTTGTTAATTATCAGAAAGTACGGATTTAAACTCATGTAGTAGGATTACACACTCATCAGAATGTCTTAATTTTAAAAACCAACAATACCAAATATTGTCCTATCAACCTGTATAGTAATACCTATCTGGAAATGTTCATCAGCAATAGAATGGATAAATGATTTGTGTTTGCTAGGTAATGGAATACTATAATAAAAGTGAGTAACTACTGGCAACCACACATAAGAGTATTAATAAATCTCATGACTCAGTTTTAAAATTAAATGCCAGATGTAGAGGAATATATGCAGAATGATTTCCTTTATATAAAATTCCAGAATTTAGACAAAACTAAGCAATAGCTACTAGAACTTCACGGTTATGTGATAAAATTTAAAGAAAATTAAAAAAATAGTAATTATGAAAATCAGAATTATAGTTAGGTTTGCATGATGGTAACAATGTGATAAATAAGAAATAGAATAGGAGGAGTTTCTGGGATGCAGTAATGTAATTTGGGGCCTGTATATAAAATATGTATTTGCTTTGTAATAATTCATGAAGCTTTACATTTTAGATTTATACTGTTTATGTATGTATATTATGGTTCACAATAAGAAATGTTTATTAAAAATAAATTACTGTTTTAACCAATAACTACTAGTATTTATATGATAATGAAATTTTAATGATTTATTTAAAATTTCCTCTTTTAAAATTTCCTCAGTCATATATCTATAAAACAATAGCTAAGATCAGTTTATAAAAAGTATTGTTTCTACCTAATATTCCTCTTTAGAAAATATTTCTGCTAAAACATTAAAAAAAAATTGTCATTTACCCTTGAATTTAATTGTGGTTGTTTTGGAAGTAATACATAGTGTGTTTAGTGAAAATTCTTTAAAGAAGGATTTTTGTTCCAGAACTCCTTGTTCTACAAAAATAGTAAAGAATTGACCTTTACATTATGTAAAATTAGTAAAGCAGCAGTTCACAGTTTTTATTGCCTCCACACTATATTTTTAATATGTCCTCTATTTCCACAAGAGAATTTCTACACCTTGTGTTGTGAACAGGAAGAGATTGAGAAAATCCCTGTTTCAGGAACAGTTGGCTACGCAGCAATTTTAGAATAGGATTGAAGACATATACGACACAATGCTGGAATTCTTTTGACACATCCTTTTACTAGATTCATTTCAAATGGATCTGGCACATACTGCTTTTTTTTTTTTTTTAATTGTTTTTACTGTACCTTTGAATCAGTAACTCTTTAGGGCCTAAGATGATTTACCTTTAATTTGCTATATATATTGTTAAGGATAAATAAACCAAACAATTATACATTTTTATATTTCTGCTGTTAAAAGCCACAGGTATCAAGCTCTCATAATCCCACATCAACAGAGGAACAGCAGCTATATTGGGCCAAAGGAACTGGCTTTGGAACAGGCTCTACAGCTTCTGGCTGGGATGTGGAACAAGCCTTAACTAAACAGAGGCTGGAAGAAGAACATGTTACTTGTCTTTTGCAGGTATATTTATTTGTACAGTTGATATTGTCAGTGATTTAATGAAATGATTTTATTTGTACTGATTTTTAAGTAGTGATAACTTAGCCAACTCACCCTCAGCTGCTTTTACACCCACTTGTATTCTCAGTCCCACGTACATTTAAGATATCACTAGACAAAGCTTATTTTTCCTACTTGGAACTAAATATTTTTCTCTCTCAATCAGCCTTTTCATCAAGAGGAAGGATAAAATTATCCAGAAACTACAAAATGTCCTCTATCCCCCTTCTAGTTACCCTCTCAGCTCACACAACAGTATCTGAACTCTGCATTCATTATTATCTGTATTTTTACAGATACATTATTTATATCTTTGTTTCTTGTGTTGTTCCATAACTTTTCTAGAATAGTCAAGTTGAACTACTATAGGAAGTTTTCATGCCACAAAATGGAGAAAGGGAAATAATTGAAGAAAAGATTAGCTTATTTCCTGCATCAACTGACTGATGTTGGTAATGTCTGTGAGCCTTATTTTCTGAAATTCTAGAATAAAAGGCTCAGAATAGGTTATTTTACCTAGTATAAAATTGTAATATTTAGTCACCTTCAAACTGTAAACCTTTCTACTCAAAAAAATACTACTGTAAAAAAATATCTGAGTCGCTACTACATTTTTTAGCTTGTGTTCTTGGGTTGATTGTTTCTCTATGTTTAATCATATATACTGTACCATCCTTTGTAAACAACCCTGTCATGCTGGACAGTCAGGGACCACTCAGCAGTGGACCCTACTTGACTATACCAATTGTGCCTAACAATTCAGAGAAACTAAAATTGTCCACCTCTGCTACCTGATTGTGTGGTGAATAACAAATCCCCCTTTACATATTAGCTGTGTCATCTGGAAATCTTAGCTTCCCTTCCTTATTTATTTCAGACTCCAGCTCCTACACACAGTGTTTTTCTCTCCCATTCCCAACTAGGTCAGCGTGTACCAATTATAAGCTCAAGAGTCCACTGGATTACTTCAGAACCACAGGCCCCACCTTTGGGGTTTTCCTCTACCCCTGCGGGACACCAACCGCAAACCTGGTAGCCCACATAACTCACTCTACTTCAGACCAGATGGCTCACCCTGCTCTTTTACATTTGATAATTCGCTGGAATAGCTCACAGTGTACACCCTACCTGTGATAACAGCTTTAATGTAACAAAAAAGGATACAAATAAAGAGATAGCATAGGGTAAGGTTGGGAGGAGTCACAATATAGGCCTAGCACATCCTGAAGAGGATTCACTACCCTCCTGTGCAAATGTTTGTGCTCTCTAACCCAGAAGGTCTCTGAGCCTTGGTCTTATAAGGCCTTTATTGGCCTAACCAAATGGCCATGATAAATTACATCATGCTTCATGAGGCTTAGTAAACGTCAGATTTCCACGTAACTCTCTGTCCTCATGGTTCTCAAAACCAAGATGAAAAGATGAAGACTTTCTTAAGATAATTCCACACTTCAGACATGCAAAATATATCATTTTCTTTTTGAAAATTTGAACCAATTAATACTTATTTTTATAAACATAAAGCAAGAGCTATTGGTTGAATTCAAAATATGTGCTCTTTGTATTCAGATTGACTGTCTCACAAAATACAGCCTTTTGATGTGCATAAAGCTAAAATCTCATTTCAGTTGAACAATATTTTATTTTCAGGTTCTTGCAAGTTATATAAATCCTATGAGTGGTGCAGTAAATGGAGAGACTCAAACATCTCATGAGAGTAGAGGACAGAACAATAATGCCCTCCCTTCTGTGCTCCTGGAACTTCTCAGTCAGTCTTGCCTCATCCCTGCCATGTCATCTTATCTACGAAATGATTCAGGTAATCACACTGTAATAAATCTTCTGTAATATGTTTGTTAATGAGTAATTTTGTTTACATTATGTTTATAAGTTAAAACAGTAAAATTGAGTTGAAATGATTTGATGCTATTCTTCACTAGTATATGTAGATGTGAGTTTGATAGATTTATTCTTTAAAATTCTCTGTAGAAAATCTATTTCTTAAAAGTTTTTGTGTTCCTTAATTTAGTATTATGTAGTGACTTGTTAATAACCTATAACTGAAAATGCTAAGACAGAAGCCAGGATCGTCATGAAAATATTCCAGTCTTAATATCATTGCTGGAATATACATTTATTTCATTTCATTTGTGGTAGAAGATACATAACAAAACATTTGCCATTTTAACCATTTTCAGGTGTCCATTTTGGTGACATTAATTGGATTCACCATGGTGTAAAACTTTCACTACTTCATTTTCAGATGTTTTTCATCTTAGTATACAAAAACTCATTACTCAAGCAATAACTCTTCCTTCTTTCTAGTTTCTTGAGTGTTTTTACCTTGAAAGTACATAATGGATATTGCCAAATGCATTTCTGCATCAGTTGAGATGGTCTTATAGTTCCTCTGTGTTAATATGGTATATTACATTGATTGATTTTCTTACATTGAAATATTTTTACGTTCTTTGGATAAAACCCACTTGATCATGGCAACAAATCCTGTTGTAATCAGTTTGCAAGTATTATGTTGGTATTTATAAGGTACACTGTTCTGTAGGTTTTTTCCTTGTAGTGTCTCTATATGGCATCAGTATCAGGGTAATTCTGACTTTGTAGAATGATTTAGGCAATATTTTTTCCTCCTCTGTTTTTTAGAAGATATTAAGAAAGATTGGTGTCACCTCTTCCGAAAAGGTTTGCTAGAATTCCACAGTGAAACCATCTGTACCAGGTCTTTGCTGGGAGGTTTATAGTTACTAATTCAATCTCTTCACTTGTTAAAAATTTATTGAAATTTTCTATTTCCTTTTGAGTCAATATAGGTAGCTTGTATATTTCTAGAACCTTGTTCATTTCATCTAGGTTGTCTAATATATGGCATATAGCTATTCATAGTACTCTCATAATCTTCTTATTTCTATAGAGTCTATGGTAATGTCCTTACTTCCTTTTCTGATTTCTTTCTTTTTCTTTGTTTCTCTAGCATAAGCTGTCAGTTTTTTTGTTATCTTTTCAAAGAACTGACTTTTGGTTTCATCTGTTCTATTTTTCTGTTCTCTATTTTATTTCTTTCCTTGTCTTTGTTATTATATATGGTAACTTTAAGTTTAGGTTGCTTTTCTTTTTCTTTAAGTTGTAAAGTTAATGTTATTAATTGGAGATCTTTCTTTTTTTTTTTTTTAATATTAACTTTACTGTTGTAAATTTTCCTCTGAAAATTTTCTGCATCCCATATGTTTTATTATGTTGTACTTTCATTTCAGAATTTCTTCTTTGATCCATTGACTCTTTAACAGTGTACTGATTAATTTTCTCATACTTAAAGTAATTACCAGTTTTCTTTTGGTTACTGATTTCTAGTTTCATTCCATTGTAATTGGAGAAGATACTTTGTAGTACCTCAGTCTTTTTAAATTTACTGGGACTTATTTGTGACCTAGTGTATGGTCTATCCTAGAGAATGATCCATGTTAACTGGAAAGAATATATGGTGTGCTGTCAGTGGGTGGAATATCTATATATGTGTGTTAGTTCTAGTTGTTTTATAGTGTTACTCAATCATCTGTTTTGTTTTTGATCTTTTTTTGTAGATGTTCTATCCATTATTGAAAGTGCTGTATCAAAGTCTCAAGCTATTATTGTAGAATTGTCTGTTTCTCATTTCAGTTCTTTTAGTGGTTGCTTCATTTATTTTGGGATTTTTGTATTAGGTGCATAAGTAGTTATAATTGTTCTGCTGTCCTCATGAATTGACCCTTTATCATTACATAAAGCCTTCTTGTCTATTATTTGTTTTTATTTTATTTTGGTAAAGATATGCACAGCAAAGCATACATCAATTCAGCAGTTTCTACATGTATAATTGATGTTGGTTAAATTTTTTTTATGTCCTTTCACATCCTGTTCTGAATGTTTCCCCATCATCAACACACACTGCTCCCTAAGATAGTAATCTAACCTTTCAGGGTGCTATTTTCAATTTGATCTCATATAAGTAATTTTTTAAAAAAACAGAACACTCAAGGCAAACATTCTTTTCTACTTAAACAAATGCAGAGTTTGGTGTAAATGTGACTTCAGGAGATAGTTTCAGTTTAAGGTTTAAAGATTTCCTCAAGGCAATAGTTTTGTGGGGTTTTTTTTTTCCCCTGGGATTTGGGAGTCATCAAGTCTCAATGGCTCCAAAAAGTCTGAATTCCATGAGAATTTGAAGTTCTTTTCCACACACATGCACACTATTTTTGATCAGGATTATTCTATAGACTCTGATGAAATCATTTAGTAATGGGAGCTGGACACCATCCGGTTCTTCTGGTTTCATGGCAAAGAACACAATTGTTCATGAAGATAATCAGACATAAATTCCACTGCTGGCTGAAAGAGATTAAAGAAGACTAAACAGATGGAAAAACATTCTGTGTTCATGGATTGGAAGACAATATAGTCAAGATGTCAGGACTACCCAAAGCGATCTGTAGATTCAACTCAATCTCAATCAAAATTCCAACAGTATTTTTTACAGAAATAGAAAAACTAATCTTCACCGTTACATGGAAAGGCAAGAAAGTATATTCAGTGTTTATATACATTGCTCACAGATGATATGCACAAACGCTGGATTTACTTCGTTCCTCAAAAATGATGTAATTCTAGGCAGTATTCCGGCTGTACTTCTTCTGAGACAGGTTTGTTTTTTCTGGAACTCTGATATTTTCAGTATCCATCACCAACACCACAGTTCAAATGCATCAATTGTTCTGTGATGTTCCTTACTCATTGTCCAGTTTTTTCGTGCTATGAAGCTATTGAAAACACCATTGCTTGGGTCATGGCTTTGGTCTGGTTCTGTGAAGATCCATGGGAACTCATTAGCTCTCATTGGCATGCTTGGACCAGGCCTGGTTGTACAACTGCATTGCAGCAGTTGACAGTAATGCCACGTGACACCAGCAGGCCATGCTGGTGTGGTAACCAGGCCAGGGCCTTGATGGCTGCCAGGTGCTCCGTGTACTGCTGCACAGGGCTCAGGCTCAAGTGTTTCCAAACCAGCAGCTTGTTGTCATTGTCCCCTGAGACAAGTAGCTGGTGGTTTGTGAACCACTTGAGCCTATAGAGCTCTTGCTGATGGCCCCACAGCCACCCTTCTGACTGCAGGGGCGATGTGTGGATGTCCCTCTGCAGAATTGTGCAATCTTCAAAGTGACATCTTTGCTCTTTAACATTTTAAAGAAGTCTTTTGCAGCAGATTTGCCCAATGCTGTGTGTGTTGATTTCTTGACTGCTGCTTCTATGATTGTTAATTGTGAGTGAAATGAAATCCTTCACAACTTCAGTCTTTTCTCCATTTATCATGAGGTTGCTTATTCGTCCAGTTGTATTTTTGTTTTCTTTATGTTGAAGTATAATCCATATGGTAGGCTGTAGTCTTTGATCTTCATCAGTAAGTGCTTCAAGTCTTCACTTTCAGCAAGGAAAGTTATGTCATTTGCATATCACAGGTTGTTAATGAGTCCAGTCCTAACGCTGTGTTCTTCCTGTGGTCCAGGTTCATGAATTATTTGTTCAGCATATGGATTGAATATATATGGTGAAAGGATGCAATCCTGACACACAGCTTTCCTAATTTTAAAGCAGGCAGTATATGCCTTTGTTCTGCTTGAACCCTTTGTTCTGTGTATAGGTTCCTTGTCAGCAGTATTCTGGCAGTGCTCTGGAATTCCTGTTCTTTCCATTGTTGCCCAGAATTTGTTGTGATCCACACAGTCCAGTGCCTTTGAATAGTCAATTAAAAACAAAAGATGTTTACTTTTCTAGTATCCTTTTCTTTCAGCCAAGATCCATCTGACATCAGCAGTGATATCCCTTATTCCATGTCCTTCCTTTTTTAACTCTGGCTTGAATTTCAAGTAGTTGGCTGCTGCCGTTTTTGAATTATCTTCAGCAAAATTTTGCTTGCATGTGATGATAATGATAATGTTTGATAGTTGCCTCATTCTTTTGGAACACTTTTCTTTGGATTGGGAACAAGCGGGAATCTTTTCCAGTCGGTTGGCCATGTATCTGTCTTCCAAATTTCTTGGCATAAATGAGTGAGCACTTCAGTGTTGCATCCATTTGTTGAAATAGTGAGTATTCCATCAGTTCCTGGAGCCTTGCCTTTCTCCAATTCCTTCAGTGTAGCTTGGACTTCTTCCTTCAGTACCATTGGGTTTTGATTATATGCAGCTTCCTGAAATCACTGAACGTCAACCAATTCTTTTTGGTACAGTGACTCTGTGTTCTGTCCATCTTCTTTTGTGCCTCTTGAATCCTTCAGTATTTTGCCATAGACTCCTTCAGTATTATACCTCGAGCCTTGAGTTTTTTAGTTCTTTCAGCTTGAGAAATGCCAACCTTCTTCTTCCTTTTGTTTTTCTAACCCCAATGCTTTGACCATTTTATTATAATACTTCACTTTGTCTTCTTAAGGTATCCTTTGAAATCTTTTGTTTACCTCTTTTAAAAGATCATTTCTTCCATTTGCTTTAGCTGCTCTAAAGCTGCTCTTTTCCTTTTTAAAGAAAAAGTTACAGAGTCTCTCTTACATCCATTACAGTCTTTTCTATGACCTTTTGCTTCATGTATGTTGTCCTTGATGTCATCCCACAGCTCCTGTTATCTTGAGTTGTTGCTATTCAGTGCCTCAAATCTATTCTTGAGATGGCCTCTAAATTCAGGTGGGGTATACTCAAAGTCATGTTTTGCTTCTCATGGATTTGTTTTAATTTTCTTCAGTTTCAACTAAAACTTGAATATGAGCTATTGATGGTCTATTACACAGTTAGCCTCTGAACTTGTTCTGACTAATGATATTTAGCTTCTTTATCATCTCTTTCCACAGATGTAGTAAATTTGGTTCCTGTATATTCCATCTGGTGAAGGCCACATGTATGTAAAATTCTTTTTTATGACTTAAAAAGATGGACTTTTTTTTCTGTAATATGCAACTATGTCTTCCCAGATTATCAACTTTTGTAATTTATGGGATTTTTGAAAAAGTTTATTTTTATATAATCAAATCTATTCATCTTCTTTATCCTTTCTTCCTTTAATATCTTAAAAAATGTTGAGTAAATGCCACTATATATTTCGTATAGCTGCTTTTCTCTCATTGAAGTTTAACATTAGAATACAAATTGAAAAAAGAAATTATTTTGAAAAATCTAAGCAGTGATCCTATTAGAGGCTTTTGATAATGATTAAAAGATAATGATTCCAGAGAAAATTGTAGATTAAAAATAAAATGAGATCAGTATCCATACTATATTTGAAAATTCTACCCAGTGTCATAAAGTAAAAATAAATACGCTTTTTGATATTTTATACCTCGCCTTCTTTTTTTCCTAAATACTTTTTCATCAGATATTTTTGTTTGTTTTTGTTACTTGTATCTTCAAGAACTTTTCTTTGATAATGTTCAGTATCTTTGGCCCTCTACCCAAAGTTAACATTTCCTTTTCCTTCTTACATTCAGAATTCTCCCTGGCTCTCCCTTCCCTTTACTACTTGCTTTTTAGTATGTGTCATCATCATCATAGCATGTATCATATGTGTAGAATCAAGGATAGGAGGAGATATTTTATAGGACAGGTATTTGATTAAAAGCTAGGATTATAATTTACATTCAACACAAAAGTCCCCATATTATAGTTAATGTAAAAATTTTGGATGCCTCAGTAAACTCACTTCATTTGATTAAATAAAATGAAATTGTCAGGAGCTTAACACAGTGGAACTAGTGGACCATGTGAACCCCAGCCTACATGACCCTGAGACTAGAACTAGATGGTGCCCAGTTACCACTGTCAATGGCTCGGAAGGGGATCATTACAGGAGATTCTGGATAGAGTGGGAGAACAATCTGGAACAAAACTCAAAAGCCTTAAAAAAAAAAAAAAAAAAGGCCGGGTTTACTGATCTGTTAGAACCTGATGAGACTCCCAAGAC
>NW_006921641.1:3402033-3419090 GCF_000298275.1 Orycteropus afer afer | reverse complement strand
GGTTTACTGATCTGTTAGAACCTGGTGAGACTCCTGAGATTATGGCCCCTAGTTACCCTTCAGTTCTGGAAATGAATTCCCATGGCTTCCAGCCAAACAACAGATAGCCATATAGGGTGAACATTTACATCAGGTAGTTACACTCTTTAGAACAGTGAATCATAGGAGAATAAAAGCAGTTTTTGCACAGGGAGATAGCTCGGGGGCAGGAATGCATAGGAAAGAAGGACACAGGGAAGAGGTAAATTCAGGGAGGAAGTGGGAAAAGAGCTATTACATTGTGGGGAATTGCAGTCATTGTTACGAAACAAAATGTCTGTGAACTGCTGTATGGAAAATGAATTTCCTCTGTAAACTTTCACCCAAATCACAATAAAAACAAAATTTTAAAAAGAGAATACAAAAAAAAAAGGTTGCCACAATGGAATTATAATTATGGTTTTAGAATACTGTTATATCAGAGCAAGGAGCTCTGGTGGTGTAGTGGATAAATCATTTGGCCACTAACCAGAAAGTTGGTGGTTCAAACCCACCAGCTGCTCCACAGGGGGAAGATGAGACAATGTACTTCAGTAAAGATGTACAGCCTTGGAAACCCAGTGAGGGTCACTATGAGTCAGAATCAGCTTGATGACAAGGGTTTGGTAAATTGGATGTCATAAATGACTAAGTACATATACATATACATTATGTGATTTATTTTCACATAAAAACTTTTAATTCCTAAAAGTATTTATATTAGTAATAATAAGTAAAATTCATGTAGAGTAGTGTCATGTATGAATGAATAGTGGAAACTTTAAGTATTGCTATTGAAATGGGTGGCGTAGTGCCTAAAGCATTTGACTGCCAACCAGAAGGCTGGTGATTCAAACCCACCAGCCACTCCTCAGAACAAAGATTGGGCAATCTACTTCCATAGTGATACTACCTCAGAAACCCAAGGAGGGGTTGCTGTGAGTTGGATTTGACAACATGACAGTGAGGTTTTGTTTGTTTTTGTTTTATTTTTTGGTTGTGGTTTTTATTGAAATGAGTGGAAAATTTTTGCTAAAGATTTGAGGGAGAACACAAAATAGTCTTTGTTTTGAGGGTAGGATAGTCTGGAAGTTCTGCTGAAACCTGTCCACCATGCACCATGGATGACCGTGCTGGTATTTGAAATACCAGTGGTATAGCCTCCAGCCCTACGGTAACAGGTAAGCTACCACAGTAGGACTAGCTGGCAGACAGGTGGTGGAAAGACTAGGTAGTTATGTGAAAATCAATGTTATGCAAAAATGGAGGATGACCATATCAGATCACAAAATGGAGCATGACTACATCATTACATAACTGCCAAATTACATCATTATTTAACTGCAAAATAACTGAGACTCATGGCCCACCCATGTTGACACATCACCTTAACAATCACAGCTAGTGTTACTCTCACTGAGAACCTCAGCATTCATTACTACCAGAGTTATGTCATTATGTGCAAAATAGACAGTAGGTTGTCAGAAATGCGAAATGTCAGTGGTATAATTAGTGTCAATTAGTTGTAATTTCTTCAGATGTACAGCAACTCAATTAATTACATCATGGTTCCACAGTATTTTTTAAAATCACTTAATGTAGATTAGTAAGCTTGTAGTTAATTGATAGTTTTGCTGTACCTGTAAAATTGAGATACTAGTATTCTTTTGTGACTCAAGTAAGATTTCATTAACATGAAATATGTAACATGAATGGGCCAACTATATGTGACAGATGTAGCAACTTTAAAAATATAATTTTCTGATCCCTCACAGACATCCCAACCTTATGGGAGAGAGATCCAATAGATCTGCTGTCTCAGGACCATAGTACTGGGGTACACCAGACTCAGTTGGCACAACAAAATACATGAAAGCATTGCTCCACATCTTACATTAGTGAGTAGCGACTGGAATCTTAATGCTTTCAAGCAGCCATCTAAGATGCAGCTAATGGTCTTCTAGCGTCAGAGGTGAAAAAGAATGCACCAAAAAAAAAAAAAGGCATTTAGAAGCAATCAACCCTAGGACATGATGGCCCTCGAGACCAGAAGAACTGGATGGTGCCCAGCTGCCAGTGCCAACCACTCAGGAAAGGATCACATCTGGAGATCCTGGATAGAGTGGGAGGGAAAACGTGGAACAAAGTCCAAAAACTCAGTAATGACCAGAATTACTGGTCAGATGAAGTCTGGTGAGACTCCCAATACTATGGCCCTGAAATACATTTGGCGCCTGGAATAAAACTCATCTCCAGGGGCGAGCTCTCAGCCCAAAGTTAACAAGGTGTACATGCAGACCACTCAACCCAGGATGCCACACCGACGTATTCTATGGTAATACATCACTTAGAGCAATAGACCGTGGGACACCAGAGGACCAACATTCAATCTGAGGAAATGCAGGGCAAACAGGAGTGTATAATTTTGAGGGGCACCGGAGGGAGTGTTGCAGGATAAGGAGGGGAGGAGACTGGGTTAGGGTTGGACATGGCGAATGGGGAATGAAACTAAATGTATGCATGACTTTGAATGTAAAACAAGCTCTTTAAATAAATAAATAAATAAAAAGACTTTCGAGAGCTAGTCTTAGCGTAGGAGCTAAGGGTATCCCCAGCTGACAGTTAGCCGGGAAATGGTGACCTCAGTCAGTCCTACAACTGCAAGAAACTGGGTTCTATACAACCCTGTGTGCTTGGAAGTGGATTCTTCCCAGGATCTCCTATAAGAGTTCAGTTAGCCAGAATTTTGAATTCAGCCTTACAAGAACCTAAGTAGAAAACCAGTTGAGCCGACGTAGACTTCTGACCTACAAAAAACTAGTTTCTGTTAAATTGATTTCGACTCATGGTGGCCCTGTGTGTGTTGGAATAGAGCTGATTTCCATAGGGTTATTCACTGGCTAATATTTTGGAAGTAGATCACCAGGCCTTTCTTCTGAGGCACCTCTGGGTTGACTTGAACCTTCAACCTTTCTGTCAGCAGCCAAGAGTGTTAACCATTTGCACCAACCAGGGACTCCTCTGATCTATGTAACTGTGAGAAATAAGCAGTCTGTGTTGTTTTAAGTTGCTAAGCCGTGGTCATTTGTTGTGGCAGCAATAAAAATGAATACAGTTACCTAAAAAAAATACATATATATATATATATATAATTTTCTGGACATTTCTCCCAAGAACTTACCAATTCAGTAAGCTGAGTCTGTATCATAATAGAAGGAGAACAGTGCAAAAATTATTTAAAATTTTGTAACAGTAAATTTGAAACTCCATCTTCAACGAAGATAATTGAAAGAAGGAAGTGAATTACACAATTGTATTAGGATATTTTCTCACCACTATTTTTCTTGAAAGGAATGATAAAAACTTATCAGGAGAGAAAGTATTTATTTTTGAAATATTTCTTAGGTAGACTGGAAAAGCCACATCAAAAGGATGTGTTTATTATTAAAAACTACCTTGTTACCAAGGATCATTTTTCCCCTAGGCACTGTCACAGTTATATTTATACTATTGAATAAGACTGCAGTTACTTCTCTGGCCACTAGATGGAGATCCTGTTTATTAGTTTTCAGGTGGGTTGAATGTTATTTTTCAGAGCCTCAAATCATCATCTATCTCATCCCCGTTTTGGTAAATGACTTGTTTCTGTTTGGGAAAAATAGCACCACTGGACACATTAAACTACTTGTCATTAACTTAGTGAGATATGTGTAAGAATTCCTCTGAAAGTATTAGACATCTCTACTACTGCTGATTTCATACGGAAGTAAATATCTTTTCAGAATGAAATGGAGACCAGAGTTATTGTCGTCAATCCCTGTGATTAGGAAGAAATATGATAAAAATGAAATCAAGATAGATTTATTCAGTTGTCCAAATTTGTGGTGCAACAAATTACTTAATATGGCTCTTAAAGCCCTAATCTTTGGGACTCCCATCAGATAATTGGGTAGAACTGTGCAAATGTGAGATGTTTGTGGCCCACCAAGGGGATCAGATGGTTGTTGTCAAGTGCCGTCTAGTCCATTCCTACTCAGAGTGTTCCATGTACAATAGAACAAAACACTGCTTTGTCCTGCATCATCCATACAGTCTTTGCTATGCTTGAGCCCAGCATTTCAGCCAGTATGTCAGTCTGTCTTGTTGAGGGTCTTCCCCTTTTCCCTGACCCTCTGCTCTACCAAGCATAATATCTTCTCTAGGAACTGGTCCTTTCTAACAACATGACCAAAGTACTAGAGACAAAGTTTGGCCATTCTCACTCCCAAGGAACATTCTGGCTACACTTCTTCCAATACATACTTTTTTTTTGTTTTTCTAACAGTCCATTCAATATTCTTTGCCAACACCACAATTCAAATTCTAATTCAGTCTTCCTTATTCATTGTTCAGCCTTCACATGAATATGAGGAGATTGAAAATAACCATGGCTTGGTTCAGGCCCACCTTAGTCTTCAAAGTGACATTTTTGTTCTTTAACACTTTAAAGAAGTCTTTTATAGCAGATTTGCCCAGTGAAATATGTCTGCTTTCTTGACCGCTGCTTCCATTGGCATCGATTGTGGAACCAAGTAAAATGAAATCCCTGACAGCTTCAATTTTCTCACCATTTATTGTGATGTTGCTTATTGGTCTAATTGTGAGGATTTTTGATTCTTTATGTTGAGGTGTAATCCAGACTGAAGGCTGTAGTCTTTAATCTTCATCAGTAAGAACTTCACATCCTCTTTGCTTTCAGCAAGAAAGACTGTACCATCTGCAAATCACTGGTTGTTAATGAATCGTCCTCCAGTTCTGATGCTGCATTCTTCATATACTCCAGCTTCTCAGATTATTTTCTCAGGATACAGATTGAATACATGTAACTCTTAGACTGTATCGTTGTTGTTGCTAGGTGCCATCGAGTCGGCTCTGACTCATAGTTACCCCATGTACAATAGAATGAGACGTTGCCCGGTCCTGTGCCAGCCTCACAATACTCACTATACCAGAGCCCATCGTTGCAGCCATTGTGTCAATCCATCTCATTGAGGACCTTTGCCTTTTTCATTGACCCTCCACTTTACCAAGCATGATATCCTTCTCCAGGGAATGTTCCCTTCTACAACATGGTTATGTTTGTGTGTCAACTTGGCTGGGCCTCCTTGAGTGGCTGGGCAGCTAGTGGTAGTTATTCACCATGATGAGATTGGCAATCAACTCCATGGTGGGATCTACCACAAGCAGCTGAGTAGCTGCCTTTGGGTATGTGGTCTGCTTCCCATATATAAGAAACAGCTTGGACCCTCCACGTAGCCATGTGGTTGTTCAGCAGCCTGCCATGCTCTGCCGACCTTGGAACTTACAGTGGACTTAAATTAATGGCCTGCTGTGTAGTTTGGTAACATCAGGACTGCACCTTTTTACTTGTCAACATTGGGCTTCTCAGCCTCAGCAGCCAGCAGCTGTCTGAGTGAAGAAATGCCTCTAGCTTCAGTGGGCCGGGAGCAGGAAGCAGAGCTGGAACCCAAGGTTGAGGGGCTTTCACCCAGCCCCTAGAGCCTGGCACTTTGAACTTGGACTTAAAACATCCAAACTGTAAGAGAATAAACTCCTCTGTTTGTTAAGGTCATCCCATTTGTGGTATATTCTTGTCAGAGCGGCACTAGGTAACCAAAACAGAATTTGGTACTGAGAGAGTAGGGTGCTACTCTGACAGATACCTAAAATGTGGAAACAGGAGTAGAGTGTGTCCTTGACTCGAGACCCTGGCAGAGAGACCCCAGCATACGGCATGACAGACGGCAGGAGCAGAGCCCAGAGACTGGCATGAGAGACAGCAGTAGCAGAGCTGAGAGAACCAGCATGAGACAGCGACAGCCTTACTAGCCCACAGAGGAGAGAGCTTGATACCTTTGGTTAGGCAGCTTACTGGCGGAATGGGTTGCCTTCGGGCATTAATTGGTAGAAAAGACCAGCGTGAAATGGAATAGCATGTTGGCTGGCCCACAGAGCAGGAAAGCTGAATGCTTTGAGGGCAGGAAGATTTCCAGCAGAGTGGGTTGCCTTTGGTACTGATAGGCAGAAGCAGAGAAACCAAGGAAACGGAAGCAGAGCTGCCTCAGCCTGAAAGGGTAGGACCATGGCCTTCGGGGGTGGAACCACCACAGCCCCCTAGGTTTCAAAGAGCCAGGCCTTCACCAACTTGGTTCTGGAGTGTGGGGCTGCTAGTTCATAGTATTAACTGGTCTTCCTTGTAGGTTTATGGATATTATCCTGTCACTGACAGCATCGTACTTCCGGATAGGTCTTGAAGTATTCTTTATGATAATGAATGTCACCACATTCCTCTTCAGTTTGTCATTCCTGGTATAGTAGATCTTATGGTTGATTCATAATGGTCAAAACTAGTCCATTTCAGCTCACTAATGCCTAGGTATTGTTGATCTTTATGTGTTCCATTTCATTTTTGACAACTTCTAATTTTCTTAGATTCATATTTTGGATATTCCATGTTCCAATAATTAATGGATGTTTGCAGCTGTTTCTTCTCATTTTGAGTCATGCCACATTAGGGGATGGAGGTCCCTAAAGCTTTACTCCATCCACGTCATTAAGGTCCACTCTACTCTGGGGAAGTTGCTCTTACCCAGTTATATTTTGATTGCCTTCTGACCTGAAGGGCTCATCTTCTGGCACTATATTGGACAGTATTTCAGGGCTATTCATAAAGTTTTCCAGTAACATATCAGACAGTGTTTCACTGCTATTCGTAAGGTTTTACCCACCAATTCTTTGAGAAGTAGATGGCTCTTTATTCCGAGTCTCTTAGTCTGGCAGCTCTACTGAAACCTGTCTACTATGGGTGACCCTGCTGGTATTTGAAATACTGGTAGCATAGCCTCCAGCCTCACAGCAACGTGCAAGCCACCACGGTATGACAAACTGACAAATGAGTGGTGGGTTAGACTGTATACACACACACACATATATATTGCACTTGAGCACAATTAAATTTCTTGAAATCCCCATTCTTTGCAATATTGTCCGTAATTTGTTACGATCCACATAGCCAAATGCCTTTGCATAGTCGTTAAAACAGAGATCTTTCTGGTATTTTCTATTTGTAGCCAACATCTATCTGCATCAGCAATGATATCCCTCGTTCCATGCTTTCTCCTGAATCTGGGTTGAATTTCTGGCAGTTCTCTGTTGATGTACTGCTACAGATATTTTTGAATTCTCTTCAGTAGAAGTTTACTTTCACATTATATTAGTGATCCTTTTGGATAATTTCCATATAATCACCTTTCTTTGGAATGGGCACAAATATGGATTTCTTTTTTGTTGGATCACCTTTCTTTGGAATGAGCACAAATACGGATTTCTTCCATTCATTTGGCCAGGTAGCTCTCTTCCAAATTTCTTGACATTGATGCATTAGCACTTCCAGCATTCGTCTGTTGAAACATCAGGCATCCATTTGTCGATTTCTGGATCCTCGTTTTTTGTGAATTACTTTAATGCATCTTGGACTACTTCCTTCAGTGCTGTTGGTTCTTAATCACATGCTACTTCCTGAAATGGTTAAACATCGACCAATTGTTTTTGGTACAGTGGCTCTGTGTAGTCCTTCTATCTTCTTTTGATGCTTCCTGCATCATTCAATATTTTCCTTAGAATCCTTCAATATTAAGGCTTAAATTTTTTTCTTCATTCTTTCAACTTGAGGAATGCCAAGCATCTTCTTCCCTTTTGATTTTCTAACTCCAGATCTTTGTACATTTCATTATAACACTTTATTTTGTCTTCCTGAGCTACCCGTGGAACTCTTATGCTTAGCTCTTTTACTTCATCATTTCTTCAGTTCACTTTAGCTACTCTACCTTTGAGAGCAAGTTGTAGAGTCCTTGTGACATCTGTTGTGATCTTTTCTTTTTTCCCTGTCTTTTTAATGACCTTTTGCATTCCTCATGTATGATGTCATTCCAGAACTTGATTGGTCCTCAGTCATTAGTGTTCATTGCATCAAATCTAGTCTTGAGATGGTCTCTAATTTCAGGTATTATGTACTCAGGGTCACTCTTTGGTTTATGAACGAACTTTAATTATCTTCAGCATCAACCTGAACTTGTATATTAGCAACTGGTTATCTCTTCCACACTTGGCACCTAGCCTTATTCTGATTGATGATATTATTCCTCCCCATTGTCTCTTTCTACAGGTATAGTTGATTTTATTCCTGTGTGTTCTATGTGGTAAAGTCCATGTGTATAATTCTTGTTTATATTGAAAAAAGGGTGTTTCAATGGTCTGGTGATCTTCCATGTCGCCTGTCACCAGAACAGTTTTCCACTACAATCCTTTGTTTCCAATTTTCACATTCCAGTCACCAGAAATCATCAATACAATGTGATTACACATGACTGTAGAAGTTGATATAAATCTTTAATGTCTTCATCTTTGGCATTAGCTGTCGGTACATAAATTTGAATAATAGTCGTTTTAACTAACCTTTCTTTTAGGCATATGGATATTATACTACACTGTCAGCATTGTACTTGACAGAGTTTAAAATGTTCATTTTGACAACAAATGTGATGCTGTTCTTCTGTATTGTGTCATTTCTGGCATAGTAGACCACACGATTGTTTTATTCAAAATGGCCTGCACCATTTCAGCTCACTAATGCATAGGACATCAATCTTTTTGTATTGTGTTTCATTTTTGACAGCTTCTAATTTTTGTAGATTCATACTTCATACCACAGTAAGACAAACCAACATACTAGTGGTGGAATAAAAAGTTACTGCAGTGTAAATGTACGATTGCAAGCCTAGCCATTGTTACAGGTTTTAGGACAGCAAATTAAAGAGTGCCTGTTATTATTTGAAGGGAAGTTGTATAAGTGCTATTACATGAAAAAATGTTAGTGGATACTAATCAAAACTATATAATTTTGTTATAATTGATGAATGTGCTTGATAATGCCCTTTTTGTTGATAGACCTTGGCCTGGAAAGGAAATAATCAGAAATTATTGAAATGCTTAAGATACAGTATTTCACTGTGTATCCTTATTTATAGTTTCCATGATGATAATTTATTTGAAACTTTTGAATTATGGCAGTGAGTTTCATTTGGGTTTAAAGTTATGTATGGTCATGGGTATATTCCCTTTCACCTAAACATACCTGATCATTTAGTCTGTCTACATATGTATATATCTGTAGGTTAATATTTATCATTACTGGTAATGCAGTACTGCGTGTGCAAAAGTGTTCATCTTTATTGCCTGTACCTCTTGTGCATCTCTCTGCATTGTCTTTTTCCCTGGTGTTAGTGTGCTGGTTATTTGCATTTGTTGTATTGCTTTTCCCTTCACCCAAATCAATACTTGTTGCTTTACCTATCTAGCAGTCTACACCCCCAACCTCACCCCCATAACCAAGGAAGAAAGTTTCTTTCCATATGCAAACGTTCCGTTTTTATAATAGTGGACTCATACAATATTTTTCCTTTTGTGAATTGACTTGGCGGATCAGACGCCCCCTCCCCCCAAGAGGCACCTTGGAAGCCAAGCCTAACATTCTGCTTTTGAAAGATGATAGCATTGACATCTTCATAGAGGTAGTAATTCTACTCTGTATACATACATGGGATAGCTCTGGTAACGTAGTGCCTAAGGCGTTTGACTGCCAACCAGAAGGCTGTCAGTTCAAACCGACTTGATGGCAGTGGGTTTGGGTTTGAGAGCTCTGGTAAATAATGCCTAAGGCACTTGACTGCTAACCAGAAGGCTGGTGGTTCAAACCCACCAGCCACTCCTCAGAAGGAAGGTTGAGCAATCTACTTCCGTAGTGATACTGCCTCGGAAACCCAAGGAGGGGTTGCTATGAGTCGGGTCCAACTTGACGGCACATAACAATAACAACAACATACATAGAGTCATTATGAATCAGGATGACTTGATGGCAATCAAAAATTATGTGTATATATACTTACTCCTCACTATTGACTGTCTTGTTTTCTGACTATTTTGCACATTAATGAAGTGATGGTCATGGTGGCAGCGGCATCAGAGCGTCCCCTTCCTTGAGGAGGGTCTCCAGGCGGACTCCAGCAAGCTGAGCCACATTACCCCACATCTTCTCTCCCACCCTGCCAGCAGAGGCATTGCATCCAGCTGATGTACAAGGGCCAGCTGTTGCATGGGCTGGCCGCCTCTGTGACCATGGCCTCCAGGCAAACACTCAGGCAGCATTGAGCCTGTAGCCAACTGTTTGGGGCTCCCAATTCCTACGTGGTCTGAGGCTCTACACCTCAAAATTCCTGTGTGTCGTAAGTGAGGAAAGAAAGAGGCATTCAGGAGGGTGTTTAGAAGAAACGGGTGCAAATTTAACAGTATTCCAAAGTAAGGCAAACTGGGTCTGAAGCTTCTGCCTCTGTTTGGCTATGTGCATGGCCAGGTTCCCAGCAACATTGCAAGAATTCCTGAGCTTTGTTGACTCATTGGGCCCAGAGGACAGAGCAGGCTCCAGGATTATTAATGCAGGGAGTGAAGCCCTGCAGGTAGCTCCATGAGAGGATCTCTGACCCAACACAGGAGGAAGGTGAAGTAGTTAAGCTGTGGGCCTTCTGGTTACAAGGTCCAGCTTTATCCACCTTTGTCTCCTAAATAAATTCCTTCTCTTCATTGGAAGACTCCATAAGTGGAGTCATCACAATGATGAGAATATCATTAAGTCTTAGCTGTTATTATTTCTATGATCGTATTTTCTAAATAAAAAAGTCAAACATACAGTCTGAAAACAGAAAACAGGAAAAAAGAATTTCTCCATTTTTGCCTAATGAAAACCTAAGCCTGATGATAAGTGTGGAGTGCTGGATGTGTGTGTGTGTGTGTGTGTGTGTGTATGTATATATTTTTTTTTTTTTTTTTTACGTTAAAACAACTTTAAGTTCTTGGTCCACTTTAAGAAAGAGAAATTGGAAACCATGATCTATGCATCATTTTGGATATGGTTACTAAAGTTAGAACAGACTCAACCTAAAAGAAAAAAGCATTATCTTACATTAAGAGCATGAAAGGTTTAAAGCATGATTTGAGTACATTTATTTTCCATTAATTGATCAATAATTCATCCCACTTTTATTGGATGAGAAGTGGCTTTGGACAGTTTTCTTGTGATCTCAATTCTGGACCAGAATGAACTCCTTTATGGCAGGGACTGTATCTTATTCTCCGTTATAGTTTCAGCACCTAGTACGTAAATGTTGGGTGGCTATATTCATCAGCTAAAAATGAGGGGTTTTTTTCCTTGCTATTAAGAAATAGTACAATCAATTAAATAATATGAAATGCCTGTGGTATTTTAAAAACATTAGCAGATGAAGTACTTTATTTTATCTTTTTAGTTCTTGGTGAAAATTTACAAAGTAAGTTAGGTTCCCATTTGACAATTTGCACAAAAATGGTTCAGTGAGATTAGTTATATTTATTGTAATATACCAACATTCTCTTAGTTGTGTTCTGTTTGTTCCATTCCCAGTACTGTAGTTTTTAGTTTCTCTGCTCCCTTATCTACTTACCTTTGCTTTTGAGTTATTGTTGACCCTTTAATCTCATTCAGATGGTTTTTAAGTAGTGCATTGATCTTATGGGTAATTTCCTTTATTTTATGTGCCAGTCTGGTGTTTTGCTCTAAGGTGATCTAAGGGGCTACTTTCTGTTCTAGGTTTAAAGAATGTCTCAGGACAATAGTTTTTCTCCATTGTTCCAGTCTTTGTGGCTTTTTTTTTTTTTTTTTCCCCCCCTTAACAATTTGAGTATTCCACATTTTCTCCCGTTCTATTTGGGACCATCTGTTGTGACCCTGGTTAGAACAGAGGTGGTAGCCAAGTACCATCTAGTTCTACTGGTCTCAGAGTAGATGAGGTCATGGCTTGTGTAGACTTGTTTCTTCTATGAGCTTTTAATGAAGTTCTTACTGTTTTACCCCTGGTGAGTAGAGAGCAGTACTGGTATTTTAGATGACTCCTCACAAGCTTTTCAAAACCCAGACACCACTGCTCATTTCACTAGGATGCAGCTCATGATTTTTATAAACTCTGGTAGCCAGATGACCGAGTTGTACCATGAGACTATATTCTTAAGTTTTCAAACCCAGAAAACTAATCTTGGAAGGTGTTTGGTTAAGTCTGAGGTATATCTGTATTGTGTGTTCAGTGAGTATAAGTGTCTGTGCCCACATACTTGTATTTACACATCCTGAAAATCTCTTTTCACCTGAGTATTCATCTGTACCTACCCATTTACCAATATGCCTATAAGCCTTTTGCCATCGAGTTGATTCCAACTCATAGTGACCCTACATGCTGAAACACTTGTTTTTATTTTGCTTGTGCTGTGCTTCCTACATTCACATTAGATGCCACTTTTCCCATAACAAAAAATAAGAAATGAAGTGGAGCACTTTAATATAAAGCCCAAAACATGTCTATTTTATTTTCAACAGAAAGCCAAAGACAATTAATTTATGAAAACACATACATCTGTAATAGAAGAGCCAGTTCCATAGAATGCCCTTCCAGCTGGATGTAGAGCAAGTTGGCCCTGACTTTATATAGTAAACATTAATACTTTGATTCTCTGACAGAAAACTTTGACCTTGTGATATGTATTTCCATGTATCTGATTATTGTGGGCTAGTGATTGATTCAGCAACAGTGACTGTTTCAGCCAAAGTTCACCCTGGACACATGTACTTGATGACATGTGCTCACTTTATCTTCCCAGTAACCTCACTTGTGAGGATATTGATGGCAGTTATCTTGAACCATGTTTTATTTTTTAAATGTGCAGTATCAAAAAACAATGTCTTATTTGCTTGCAGTGAAGTAAGATTATTTCTAGGTGAACTAATTAATTATATTACCACATCCAGTATTACCACTGAAATAATTCTTTTATTTCAGGCTTTTCTTACTGTATTTTGCTCAAGTGTAATGTCTAAAATTGTTGATCTTCTAGAAGAGTACAATAAAGTTTAGGATTAGGAAGGATTGTAGCTATGAAAGTCAAATTATTCAATCAGTAATGAAAAATTAAATGGCTTTTGAATGAACAGTTTATCAGGCAAAAATTTTTATATGATTATCTTTTAAAATATACCCATTAACCTCATTACTGTGGGACATTAATTTCAAATAATTTGAATTAAATTTTAATTACTTGAAAGGATTTGTAGCAAATAATTTATGGATCTCTGGTTTCAGTAAAGTGATTTTATTTCAAGTTGTGCACAGTAAGAATGAATAGCTTCTTTAATTTAAAATTAAACATTTGAATAGGAAATTATTTCAATTTTACATTAGCTTTTGAGTACACTTAGAATAAGGTGCCATATGCAAATAATAAATTTTATTAGATTGAGTTGAAGTTTAAAGATAACTAAGTTAGCCTTTTCTAGTTTGTGCTATTTAAATTCGTCAGGAAATAAAGTCAGCACATACTGAAAATTAATGACAAAGCATCTTTACTGTGTACGCTTGATTTTCTGTGTAATCTTGTAGGTACATTTGCTTAACTATCAAGAAAATCATAAAGCATGCATAACTTTGTATATTGAATATAAATCCAAAGGGAAGATAATTTTGAAAGTACTCAGTGCTAATTAATGCTAACTAAAATTTTATCTTGCACGTTTTTTTTCCTCATATTAACTAAATTTCCTTGTTCTATATTTAGACAGATTATCAGGGAAAGGCTTAAAGAAAACATAAATCTAAGGGTAATTTGATTTAAAATAGTATATTTAATATGTGTCTTAGAGACAATGTGGCATTGTTGCTTTTTGTATCTTGTTTGTATTAACAAATCTTGTTTTTTGGCAATAAACCTTTATTGTCCATATTGATTGCTTTGTTCTCTATGGTCTTTTCTCTGTGGGAAGTTTAATTTTGCCTGTTTGCCTTGTTTTAATTTGATTCCTTACACTGGAAGCATTTTATAGTTATTGATGCTGTGTTTAAAGCAAGGAACATAACTCGAATGTGTGCCCTAATCTTCTGAGAATGTGCTAAGACTAGTCTTAGAAATCATTCTTGTCATAGCTGGTTTTTATCCTCAATGCAGCCAGTAGACAGAGACCATCAGAACATCGTATGGATGTATACAAAAACAATCACAAAGAGATTAAATACTATCCCAGTTATGCCTAACGTGGCCAAAATAGATTCCTCTTTTTTCTTCTTTCTCCTCTGGCTTCTTTGTGTCTGTTGCTATAGTGATGACAGAAGTACCCATTTCCCCAGAAATTCTCCTCATTTAGAGAAGAGAAAATGATTATAAAACAAATCCCTAGAAAGTTAGCTTTGAACTATGTAGAAAAATAGTAAATGTATTTATTATATGTTGCTTTTCTTGCATATTTTTTTAGTGTGCAGTTCTGTTCTAGTCTATTAACATTAAAAAACATTACAGATAATGAATGTATACAATGTTAAGGCACCTGTTAACTTTTTAACTGTTATACAGAGTAGTAGAAAATATAATGAAAAAGCATGTAGTAGATAATGTAATTTAAGAGCATTTAGGAGCTATAAATATATTTTTTTTAAGTTTCCATGTAATGTGACATGTGAACTGTGGTTCATACCTTATATGAAAAATAATCATTTACATATATTCTGCTTTGTTCTCACTGGTTTTAGACTATTAATTCCAGTATTGAGATTAAATTTATTTTTCCAGTATTTGAAAAAACATTGAAATCATAACTTTCTTTGGTAAGAGACAGATATATCTATTTCCTCAGGTTAAGCAGCATCACATATTTTAGACTAAAGTAATGAAATTACTAAATGTCAAAGTTTTAAAATAATTGTAAGAGAGATGTTTCTTACTCTCAATGTATGCTGCTTTAGTCCACAATCGTGATGAATAAACTCTTCATCTTCATGGAGAGCTTCTCTTTACACTCAGAGAAGAATAAGCATAAGCTGGATAGGATTCATATAGAAAATGGCAGGTGCTTTCAATATCTCCTATTGGGATGACTCTTTTCCCATTAGTAATCTGTGATAAATTTCACTATAACTATTTGATATAAATTGGTAACTTCTCCTTGCAATAACCCAAAATGCAAATGTGTTCCAATTTTGTGTTAGAATTAGCTTTTTTACATGGTGAATCTTGTTTCACAAAAAATACCCCCAGTTATGGTTATTTCGCATGAATTTCCTGTCTCATGTTTTCAACCATTGGAAGCTCTTTTTTCCTTTGAAATGTAGTTCCAAATATATATAGAGAATATTATTTCTATACTTAATACTAGTTACTGTTATAAAAATGAAAAATTTATTTGCATAATTTTAGTAATATCACACAATTGCATCTGTAGCTGTTGATGATAATTCCAGCATACTCTTCAAGCTTTGCATAATTCGGCATCCAGCACAGCTGAGCATCGGAAGGATGATGGTTTCACTTGCTTAGTTAGTAAATGTAACACTAATGAAACATGCACTTGGCACTTGCTTGCTGAGTAAAGGAGCTGCAAGCCACCCTTGTAGACATACCTTGCATAATAATGTATTGTGCCTCTGCTCTTTCATTGTTAAGGCACATTTAATCCTCCAGTAACAATGAACTTTGCCATGTGGAAGAGAGCTAAGTTTAAAAATAGCTAAGGGTTTTCTCATGAAGATCTTTTTGAATACTTGCATTAAGTAATTTGGGATTGAAATAGTTGCTATGTTTTTTGTTTTTTGGTACATCAACAAACAGGTTTTCATGAAGGGATTTATTATGTTCATCTACTATTGTTTGTTCACTGACCACACATACATGTTAGTTTTTTAAAAGTACGTACCTTCAGAAGGGAGCGTAAATTAGCTCTCCATAAGTTTTCTAAATTACTCTATTTGGGAAGATTCCAAAATATTTTTATAAAAAACCCTACTAGTCTAAAATATAAATAACATTATCATTCCATACTCAGCAGATTCGACACTAGCTTATATTGCCAGATGCACTAATATCTTGTGGAATTTGAAGTGAAATAATTACACTTGTTCAGGTAGCTCATTGTTGTCAAGAAAGATGCAGAAATGCAAAACTTGGTATTTTAAGTTTAAGATGTAAATAGTTGATGTTTTAAGAAATGGCACACTAATGAATTGTATTTGAAATTCTTTGTAAGTCAAATAAAGTTTTCTTTCTTCACACTATTTGAACTGTTCCCCATCCCACTGGCAGGCCAATGCTATAACCCTGGCTTCATTGTTTTTCCTTTCATCCCTCCCTCCCTGATACAATGTTATAACTCTGGTAATACAAGATTCCCAGAATCTTACTCCTCATATTGCCAACACGATATAAAATAATTACTAATAGAATAAAAAGAAATGCCATGTTTCATATATTTTAGAAGAGCTGCCTTATTTTCTTTATGGTCATACATTACATGTGGGTAGCATATGTTGATTGCTCCAACTCATGGTGACTCCATGTACACTAGAAAAAAAAGTTGCCTTGTCCTGTGCCATCTCACAGTTGTTGTTTGCTTGAGTCCATTGTTGGAACCATTGTGTACTTTCAGTGCCTTCCATTTAGGGGTTTCATCTTCCAACAGGATATTGGGCAATAGTGTGTTATGATTCATTGGGTTTTCATTGGCTGATTTTCATAAATAGGTTGTTGGTATTGGTAGGTGCTGTTGAGTCATATCTGACTCATAGTGACCCTATGCAGAACAGAACGAAAAACCACCTGGTCCCACATCAGCTCCATGATCCTTGCTATATTTGAGCCCATCGTTGCAGCCACTATGTCAGTCCATCTCGCTGAAGGCCTTCCCTGCTTCAGTCCATGGTACTTTGAGCATTCTTCGCCAGCACTACAACTCAAAAGCATCAATTCTTCTTCAGTCTTTCTTATTCGTTGTCCAGTTCTCACATGCACATGTTGTTGTTGTTGTTATTTGCCGTCGAGTCGGCCCCGACTCATAGCGACCCCTCCTTGGGTTTCCAAGGCAGTATCACTACGGAAGTAGGATT
>NW_006921641.1:3364473-3400950 GCF_000298275.1 Orycteropus afer afer | reverse complement strand
GGCACCATCTAGTTCTTCTGGTCTCATAGTCGTATAGGCTCCAGATCGCATGGTATACCTGTCTCTAGGACCAATTGTTTCCATGACTCTCTGATTTTCTTTGTTCTTTGCTCTGGATGAGGAGAGACCCATCGTTGCATCTAGATGGCTACTTGCAAGTGTTTAAGATCCCAGTTGCTACTCACCAAAGTAGGATGTGGAACAATGTTTTGTGCAGTATGTTGTCCCAATTGAGCTTGATGTCCCCTGCAACTGTGGTCCCGGGCACACAGGTTCAACTGTTTGCTCCCTCTAGGTAGCTGGATGTGACCAAGAAGTGACTACAACCTTGTCCCTTGTCAGCTCTATTATACACCTGGGAATTCTTACAGAACATATAAATACACGTGTATTTATAAATATACTTGTATTTATAGCTGCCAGCCCTATGCATGGTCTTGGGTACACTCCCCACTGCATACACATACCTAATAATCCTGCCTGTCCACCATCTATCCACTTGTATACCCATGTTTGCCTTCAATGACAATGCAATACTGTGTGTGCAAAAGGGTTCATCTTTGTTGTCTGCACCACACATGTACCTATGTCTTTGTTTTCCTCAGTGCCAACATGTTGATCACTCACATTTGGTACACTGCCCTTTCCTTCACCCAAATCAGTACTATCTCTACCTATCTATAACAGTGTTCCCTCCCCTCCCCTCTCACCGTTGTTGTTGTTGTTAGATGTCATCGAGTCATCTCCGACTCATAGCAACCCTATGCACAGCAGAACGAAACACCACCTGGTCCTGCACCAGCTCCATGATCCTTGCTCTGTTTGAGCCCATTGTCACTACCACTGTATCAGTCCATCTCGTTGAGGGCCTTCCCCTCTTTTGTCAACCCCTCTACCTCACCAAGCATGACTTTCTTCTCCAGGGCTGACTTGCCCAGTGCTATATATGTCATCTGATGTCCTGACTGGTGCTTCCATTGATGTCGATTGTAGAACCAAGCAATTTGAACTCTTTGACAACTTCAATCTTTTCTCCATTTACTGTGATGCTGCATACAGGTCCAGTTGTGAGGATTTTTGTTTTCTTTATATTGAGATGTTACTTATACTGCAGACTGTATTCTTCAGTCTTCATCAGTAAGTGCCTCAAGTCATCCTCACTTTAAGCAAGCAAAGTTGTGTTGTCATTGTATCGCAGGTTGTTAATGATTATTCCTCCAATCTTAATGTCCTGTTCTTCTTCATGTAGTCCAGCTTCCAAATTATTTGCTCAGCATACAGATTGAACAAGTAAGGGGAAAGTATACAACCCTGACACACTCCCATCTTGATTTTAAACCATACAGTGTCCCCTTGTTCTGTTCAAACAACAGCCTCTCCTGTTCAATGTACAGGTTCCTCATGAGCGCAATCAAGTGTTCTGGAATTCTCATTCTTCTCAATGTCATTCACAATTTGTCATGATGCACCCAATCAAATGCCTTTGCATAGTCAATAAAACACATGTAAACATCTTTCTGGTATTCTTGCCTTGAGCCAAGATCCATCTGACAGCAGCTATGATACCCCTAGTTCTGTGTCCTCTTCTGCATCCAGCTTGCACCTCTGGAAGTTCTCTGTCAATATACTGCTCAACCGTTTTTGAATTATCTTCAGTTAAGATCTTACTTGTTTGCAATATTGATGATATTGTTTGATAATTTGCACATTGTGTGGAATCACCTTTCTTTGGAATGGGCACAAATAATGGATCTCTTCCAGTCAGTTCGACAGGAAGCCTGTTTTCCAAATGTCTTGGCATAACTGAGTGAGTGCCTCCAGCAGGGCATCCATTTGTTGAGACATCTCAGTGGGTATTCTGTCAGTTCCTGGAGCCTTGTTCTTTTCCAATTCCTTCAGTGCAGCTTTACTTCTTTCAGTACCATTGGTTCTTGATCATATGGTACCTCCTGAAATGGATGAACATCGACCAATTCTTTTTGGTACAGTAACTCTGTGTATTTCTTCCATCTTCTTTTGATGTTGTCTGCATCATTCAATATTTTGCCCGTAGAATCTTTAAATATTGCAACTCGAGGGTAAAGTTTTTTCCTCAGTTCTTTCAGCTTGAGAAATGCCGAGCACGTTCTTCCCTTTTGGTTTTTCTAACTCCGTGTCTTTGCACATTTCATTATAGTAATTGAAACATCCTTTGTGATGATGAATGCCACACCATTTCTCTTCAAATTGTCATTCCCAGCATAGTAGATCATAAGGTTTTCTGATTCATAATGGCCAAAATCAGTCCATTTCAGCTCTCTAATGCCTGGAATACCAATCTTTATCTGTTACAGTTCATTTTTGACAACTCCAATTTTTCTATATTCATCCTTCGTACAGTCCATGTTCCTATTAATAATGGATGTCTGCAGCTGTTTCTCCTCAACTTGAGTCCTGCCACGTTAGCAAATGAAAGTCTCGAAAGCTTTACCTTATCATATCAGTAATGCTGGTTCTGCTCTGATAATGTAGCTCTTTCCCAGTCCTATTTTGAGAGCCTTCTGACCTAAGTGGCTTATCCTCCTGCATTGTATCAGACAGTGTTTCCGGGCTGTTCATAAAGTTGCACAGTAATGTATCAGACAGTGTTTTTCTGCTATTCATAAGGTTTTCCCTGGCCATTTCTTTGAGATGTGGATGGTCTCTTACTTCTTCCTAGTCTGTCTCAGTCTACATGCTGCATTGAAACCTATGTACCATGTGCACCCCCACTGTGTTTGAGACACCAGTGGCACAGCCCCAAGCCTCACAGCAGCACGCCACCACAGTAGGAGAAAATGACAGACAGTTGTCTCCCTTAGCTCTTCAAAACCTCTTCACCCTCCCCTTATATGGATCCCTGCCTCTTTCCTGCCACTTCGGGGTAGAGCCTGGGTCCCTCGCCTTACCTTGATCTCTGCTGCTGTTCCTTGCTCTGTCCTGGTCCATCTGGCTTTTTCTCTCCTTTTCCTGCTTTCCCACCCCTTGGGGGTGGGCATGGTCTGGATACCTTGCCTTACCTGGATCCCTGCTGCTGCTTCCTTGCTCTGTCCTAGTCCCACTGGCTTTGTCACTGCCATAAATAGGTAGCCAAGCCTTTCTTCCTAGTCTGTCTTAGTCTTGAAGTTCCACTGAAACCTGTTCACCTTGGATAGCTCTGCTAGCATTTCAAATGTCAATAGCATAGCTTCCAGCATCATAACACACAAACCACAACAGCACGAGTGGTAGGGATAGAGTACTTTCTTTATATAACACCTTATCCTATATTGATTGTCCTGATAGTACTATACTATTTAACTAATGTTTATTAATTATTATATTTTAAATAATGTAACTTTATTTTAATCTTTTTGAATAAAATGTAATTTTCTTTTTATTCAAAATTCTTTCCTAAAATTACCTTGGGTTGCCTTTTATAAACACAAAATAATATTTTCTTCAGAAATATACTTCAAATAAAAGGTTTTGAAATTATCAGTCATAGATGTGCTTGCAAATTTGTGGTATCTTTTTTTCTTTCTCTTCTTTATTGAGTTTTAGTGCACTAGAATGTTCTCTGCACTTTCCACATGGAGAGTAGCTTCTCATTTTGTGTTTTTTATTGTTGTTGATAACTTCATAACCGTTTAATTATTTTTTAAAACTAGCCTGTCTTGTACTACGTGTGTTGTTGTTGTTAGGTGTTGTCGAGTTGATTCTGACTCATAGTGACCCCCAGGTACAACAGAATGAAATACTACCTAGTCCTGCACTATCCTCACAATCATTACTATGCTTGAGCCCATTGTTGCAGTCACTATGTCAGTCTGTCCCATTGAGGGTATTTCCTTTTTTTCTTTCACCCTCTACTTTACCAAGCATGATAACCCTTCTCCAGGGGCTGGTCCCTTCTGACAATATAAGAAGACAAACTCTGGCCATTCTCGCTTCTTATTAAGCATTCTGGCTATACTTCTTCCAAGACAGATTTGTTGCTTATTCTGGCTGTTCATGATATTTTAAGTATTCTTTGCCAACATCACAATTCAAATTCCACAATTGTTCTTCTTCAGTCTGTCTTGTTCATTATCCAGCTATAACATGTGTATGTATGGGGTTATTGAAAATACCATGGTTTGAGTTAGGTACATCTTAATCTTCAAGGTGACATTTTTGCTCTTTAACACTTTAAAGCCATCTTTTTCAGCATATTTTCCCAGTGCAGTATGTCATCTGTTTATCTTGACTGTTGCTTCCATAGGCGTTGACTATGGATCCAAATAAAATGAAATCTCTGACAACTTCAGTCTTTTCTCCGTTTATCATGTTGTTGCTTATTGGTCCAGTTGTAAGAATTTTAGTTTTCTTTGTGTTGAGGTGTAATCCTTACCAAAGGATTCATACTTCGTACATTCCACATTCCAATTATTAATGGATGTTTGCAGCTGTTTCTTCTCATTTTGAGTTGTGCTATATCAGCAAATGGTCCCGAAAGCTTTACTCTATCTACACCATTAAGGTTGATGCTACTTTGAGGAGGCATCTCTTCCTCAGTTTTATTTTGTGTGCCTTCCAACTTGGGGGACTCATTTTCCAGCACTTTATCAGATAGTGTTTCACTGTTACTCATAAGATTTTCAGTGGCCATGTTTTTCAAGACGTGAATCACCACATTCTTCTTCCTAGTCTGTCTTAGTCTGGAAGCTCTGCTGAAATCTATCCACCATGGGTGGCACTGCTGATGTTTGAAATAGCTTTCAGCATCACAGTAACATGCAAGTAATCACAGTATGAAAAACTGACAGACAATTGGTGGGTATTACGTGTAATCTTATATAATTATATATAAAAGTATTCTTTAATTTTATATTGTTGGGTGTTTGTTTTTAATTTTTAATACATAGGCTCTATCTTTTATAACAGTTTTAAGTTTATAGAAAATTGAGTAGATAGTACAGGCAGTCCCCGACTTAAGACAGGGTTCCCTTCCAACAACTTCATGGTTTAAGTTGGTTCTGATGTAAATCGAATACATCTTTTTTTTTTGTTTGTTAAGTTTTCATTATTTTTGCCTTTCATTATTAGTGTCTTTATAAATTCAATCTTTGTCTTTAGAGCTTGGAAACATTACATATACATTTGCAGATATATTTTAGAAAATATATATATATGTATAATATATATATTAAATACATACACAAATCATAAAAATTTATTATTTTAAATAAAATGATTAAGAGTTAGGTGATATTGGCATTTTGTCAGTTCCAGTAATAACTCCACTTGTGGAAGGTTCTGGATCATTTGTATTATCCCTGGGAATGGATATGGCATTTCTAGGTGAGTAACTTAGTGAGAATTGTCTGTATGGTCCTGTTCTTTTTAATTCAGATATTTCACAGTCACATCTTGCTACTTCCTGAATCTGCCTGTCAGCTTGACCAGAGTGATCAGTATTTGGGTCCATGTTTTCTAGCAACTGAAGGCCTTGATTTAGTTTAGGAAAAACTCCAGCTAATCCTTTCACTGCAAAATCTTTTGATAACTTCTCTCCTTCCTCTTACTCATTTTTTCTTTCTTCCTTCAGCATTTCTCTTCAAAATCCATCCTGTCAGCTACCCTTCTTCATGATCTATGAGCTGTTCCACATTGGTGGTATCAAGTTCTAAATTCATTGTTCTTGCCATATGGACAATTTTTCTACCCATCAACATCCATCATATTTTTCTGATCAAATCCTTGGAACATGTTCAGGTCACAATTTTTTCCCACATCCTTGGCGTGCATTTTCCTATACCTTCTCCCAGGAACACAAGAGTGTTCCAGGTATACTGATGGTCATAAGAGCTGTTTGTCATAACTGGAATAAGCCTGAAGTCAGGGACTACCAGTGTAGAGCTCCCATGCATCCCTTTCCTCCCCCACTGACAGATTCTCCTACTATTTTATCATCTTGCATTCACGTGGTACATTTATCACAGAAGTCCACAATTTACATTAGAGTTTGCGTCTTGTGTTGTATAACAACTGTTGTGCAGTGTTGCTCCATATTCTTGCTAGCATCTGATGGTGTCAGTGTTTTGGAATTTAGCCATTCTAATAGGTGTGTAGTAGTATCTTGTTATTGTTTTAATTTTCAATTCCCTTATGATACATAATGTTGAGCATCTAGTCATATGCTTATTGCTATCTATGATGGTTAGGCTTATGTGTCAACTCAGCTAGACCATGATTCTAACTGGTTTAAGCAGTTGTGATATACTCATTTCCATGATGAGATCTGATGTAAGGTAATTACCTCCATGATGGACTGGGAGACTCAGGCCACCCAATGAAGGAGATCTGTATATGTGCCAGGTTGACAAAGGGTGGAATTGTGATAGGTAAGATTGTGTGACAGCTGGTCTGGACCTGGTTTTGAGTGGCTGGGCAGCTGGATGTAGTTATTCACCATAATGAGATTGGTATCAACTCCATGGTGAAATCTTACTGGAGCAGCTGAATAGCTGCCTCAGGGATGTGGTCTGCTTTCAGTATATAAGAAGAAGCATTGAGAGAGGTCTCTGCAGCTTTTTGGCATGCTGGGACCTTGCATGTAGCTGAGTCTTTTGAGCAGCCTGCCATGTTTCCTACTGATCTTGGGACTGTCTGTGGCCTGCTGTGTTGTTTGGTTATCTTGGGACTGTGCCATTTTATTTGTCCACCTTGGGTCTGTCAGCCTCAGCAGCCAACAACTGCCTGAGTTAAGAGAAGCCTCTGGCTTCAGTGGGCCTGGAGCAAGAGGCAGAGTGGAAGTTCAAGGTTGAGGGACCTTCACCCAGCCCATAGGCCTGGCACTTTGAACTTGGACGTCTAGCCTCCTAAACTATAAGAAGTAGGAGCTCTGGTAGTGTAGTGCCTAAGGAACTTCAATGCTGACCAGAAGGCTGGAGGTTCAAACCCACCAGCCACTCCTCAGAAGGAAGATGGGACAGTCTACTTTCATAGTAATACTGCCTTGGAAAGCCAAGGAGGGGTCGCTATGAGTCGGGTCTGACTTGATGGCACATAACAACAACAACAACAACAAACTATAAGAAAATAAATCCTTATTTGTTAAAGCCATCCACCCATTTGTGGTATCTTCTGTTAGAGCAGCACTAGAGAACCAAAACAGATAGTGTAGGTCTTCCAGCTCTCTTCTTCAGCCTTGTGTTAACTCTTCAAGGTCTTTTGCTTTTCCATATAATCTTTAGAATCAGTTGTTGATGTCAACAAACTGACTTGCTGGAATTTTGTTTCAGATGATTTGTGTTCTGTTGTATTTGTCACTATATGCTACAAGGAAGAAATTTGGGAAGAGTAAAACTATATTAATTACTGTGCTAAATGAGTTTTTAAAGCACTACAGGTGAAACTCAATGGATAATGAACAATATTTATATAAATTCTAATGTTTCAAATATTTAAATGGAAAGCATTGAAAACTGAGTGGAATAAGGAATGCTTTTCTAAAGCCTGCTGCTTTTATAGGTTCAAGTTTGAGAGGCTGTATGTGTGTTCATGCATGTCTATGTTTTCATATATTTGAAAATTGTTGTTACGTGCTTTCGAGTCAGACCCGACTCATAGCGACCCCTCCTTGGGTTTCCGAGGCAGTATCACTACGGAAATAGATTGCCCCATCTTCCTTCTGAGGAGTGGCTGATGGGTTTGAACCACCAGCCTTCTGGTTAACAGTCAAGTGCCTTAGGCACTAAGGTGCCAGAGCTCGAACATACTTAAAACGTTCATAAAACTTACATTTTTTCCTCAAATACAGAGTATTGCTGCAAAGCAATTGAAGATTATAAACATCCCAGTAGACAAAAGAGCAAATGAAATGTGAATAAGTACTTAAGAGAAAAAAAAAAATTAGTAACACCTTTATTGAGATATATAATTCATAATTCATCCATTTAAAGTATATAATTTGGTGGTTTAAAAATATATTCAGATATGTGCTACTATCACCAATTTTACAACATTTTTGTCACCTCAAAAAGAAGCCCTTAATCATTAGCTGTGACTCTCCTACTCCCCACTGCCCCCAACTCTAAGCAAACAGTTGTTTATTTTCTGTCTGTAGACTTATTCTGAATTCTTCACATAACTGGAATCACCTAATATATGCCTTTTTGTCATTTGCTTATTTCACTTAAGGTGATATTTTCAAGGTTCATCCATGTAACATGTATCAGTAAGTCCTTAGGTTACAAATATCTGACTTAATAGACAATTCATACTCATTGCTGTCGAGTTGGATCCAACTCATAGCCACCCCTCCTTGGGTTTCCTTGGTGGTATTCCTATGGAAGAAGATTGCCCAGCCTTCCTTCCAGAGTGGCTGGTGGGTTTGAACTACCAGCCTTCTGGTTAGCAGTCAGATGCCTTAGGACTACAGACAACTCATACTTGCTCTTTAATGTTAACATAAATAAAACCTCACTTTGAAAAGATTGAACCAGCCCCTACTTGCAGCAGATTCTTCATCACAATCACCTTCACTTGCTGCGTGTGCAGCTTTGTCAATGATTGAAAAGGGTTCTAATCTTTTCTTCCATTAAAGTAAAGCTAAATAAGAACTGTACACACACACCTGGTCGAACTTACCTACAAATTTGACTTAAAGATACATGTAGGAATGGATCTTGTTCATAACCCATGGCCTGGCTGTACTTTGCTCTTTTTATGGCTGAATATTCCAGTATGAATATACCACATTTTGTTCATCCATTCATCAGCTGATGGACATTTGTATTATTTCTCACATTTGGATGTTATGAATAATGCTGTTATGAAATTTTTTTTGACAAGTTTTTGTGTGCACGTGTTTCATTTTTCTTGAGTATAAACCTAGTCCTGGTATTGCTGGATTATACGGTAACTAACTGTATGAGAAAATGCCAGACTGTTTTTCAAATTGGCTGTACTCTTTCTCCTTTCCACCAGCAGTGTATGAAGATTCTGATTTCTCTACATCCCCATCAACACTTGTTATTATCTGACTTTTTTATTCTGGCAGTTCTAGTGGGTGTGAAATGATATCTCATGGTAATTTTGATTTACATTTCCTCAGTAACTAATGATGTCAAGCATCTTTTCATGTGTTTGTTGGCCATTGGTATATCTTCTTTGGAGAAATATCTACTCATATCCTCTATCCTGTAAGTGGGGCTTACCTGCCTTCCTTCCTTTCTTTTCTTCTTTTTCTCTACATGTGTACAAACATATATAGATTTTGTACATATTAACAAAACCAAAACCAGTTGTCGTTGATTCACTTTCAACTCGTGACAATTCCATGTGTGCCAGAGTAGAACTGTATTCCATAGGTTTTCAGTGGTTAGCAGCCAAGTGCATTAACTGTTTCACCACCCAGGGACTCTATTTTTATACATACACATAAATATTTTTTCTGAATGAAATGTGAAAATATTGTAAACATCACAACCCCATGACCCCAAGTATTTCAGGATTAGCATTTAAAAGGTAAATGCAGTCTCCTAGATGACCACATTACAGTCCTAATTTCTTATCATTTAATCATCTTCCACGGATCCCATTCATATCTTATCTGTGGTCCCAATCACGTCCTCCATAGCAAAGAAAAAAAAAATTGCATCTTTTTCAAAATCCAGTATCATCACATTATTACATTTAGTAACTTCTTTCATCTCCTTTAATCTGGAGCATTTCTCAGACTTTGTCTTTTGTTACTTTGAAATTTTACTTAAATCTTTCAGTATGAAAAAGATCAAAAATATATAAAACTAGTGTCTTGGACCAGCATTATCAGTCATCAGTGCAGTCATTCTTCTCATTTATATCCTCACCCAAATCCTTCCACATGCACATACAGAGTCTTTGATTACAAACAAGATCCGTTCTTAGGTTGTCTTAAGTTGAATTTGTAGGTAAGTTGAAACAGGTGCGCGTACATTTCTTACTTAGCCTTAATTTAGTGCCGGTGATTAAAAGCTGCACATGCAGTTAGTGAAGGTGATTGTGATGAAGGATTTGTTAAGTAGGAGTTGATTTAGTCCACGTAATTTTAAAGGACAAGTAGAAAACCCAGGGACTTACTGGAACTTACACACAGTAGATTATTTTAAAGCAAATCTAAGATGACATTTCATGCTCACTATAAATAACTTAGGTGCTCCTGTGGAGTAGTGCCTAAGGCGTTTGACTGCTAACCAGATGGCTGGTGGTTCACACCCACCAGCCACTCCTCAGAAGGAAAACTGGGCAGTCTATTTCCTCAGAGATACTGCCTTAGAAACCCAAGAGGGGTTGCTATGAGTCTGATCCCACAAGATGGCAATGAGTGCAAGTGTGTGAATGATAAATAACTTCGCAGCTCTGGTGGAGCTGTGGTTAAGGCATTGAGATGCTAACCAAAGAGGTCAGTGGTTCCAACCTATCAGCTGCTCTGTGGGAGAAAGAGAAGGCTGTCTTTCAATAAAGATTTACAGCCTTGGAAACTCTGGGGTGGGGGTCACTGTGATTCAGACCCCCTGCCACTTAATGGCAGTAGGTTTCTTAAATAAGTAAATTAATCAGTGTCTAAAAGCACAAAAGGAGGTAAAAATAAATTACTGCACATACCATCACCTACAAATGCAGTCAGTAACAATAAATTCTATGGATATGTATAAATAGAAGTATGGACAAATGGACTGGTAATAAAAGATGTATGTTCCTAAGAGATTAGTGATTTTACTAAAAATGGAGAGAGGAGGAGAGGCTTGTGTTGGGACTTCAAAGTTTAGATAGCTAAATCCTTACACCATTCACATGACTGGAATGAACAGAAATTCTACGTGGAAATATTTTTGTCGTTCATAGCTGTGAAGGCAAACACTAAGTCCTTTGTATTTCATATAAATATTAAAATAATTTTATCAGCTTCTACCCCTACAAGTTCCTGTTGGGTTTTTGTTTGGAATGACATTGAATCTGTACATTAATTTAGAAGACTTAGCTTCTTAATATCTTTTAGGTCTATGATTTGTGGCATATGTTTATTTAGGTTTCCTCCGGTATATCTCAGCAGTGTTTTTGTAGTCTTGAACATACTTTGTTGAATTTATTCTTAAGTATTTGATTTTTTTATGCTATTATAAGGGATGATTTTTTTAAGATTTCACTTTTTCATTGCATATTACTAGTGTATAAAAACACAGTTCCATTTTTATTTATTGACCTAGTGTCCTGCTATGCTGCTAAACTTACTTAATCTACTGTTCTGGTTACCTAGTGCCACTCTGACAAGAATATACCACAGATGGGATGGCCTTAACAAACAGGAGTTTATTCTGTTACAGTCTGGAGGCTTTAAGTCCAAGTTCAAACTGCCGGGCTCTAGGGGCTGGGTGAAAGCCCCTCAACCTTGGGGTCCAGCTCTGTCTCCTGCTCCCGGCCCACTGGAGCTAGAGGCGTTTCTTTACTCAGATAGCTGCTGGCTGCTGAGGCTGAGAAGTCCCAAGGTTGATAAGTAAAAAGGCACAGTCCCAGTGTTACCAAACCACACCGCAGGCCATTAACCTAAATCCATCGTAAGTTCCAAGGTCAGCAGAGCATGGCAGGCTGCTGAACAATGACACGGCTACATGCAGAGTCCAAACGTGCCATAGGCTAGAGACCATTCCCAAAGCTTCTCCTTATATTCGGAAAACAGACCACATCCCAAAGGCAGCTACTCAGCTGCTTGTGGTAGATCCCACCATGGAGTTGATTGCCAGTCTCATCATGAGGAATAACTACCACCAGCTGCCCAGCCACTCAAGGAGGCCCAGCCAAGTTGACACACAAACATAACTGTCACATCTACTTTTTTAAAAAAAATTCCTTAGGATAGTGTAAGTCAACAGTCATGCCATCTGCACTAAGAACACTTTTATTTCTTCCTATTAATATGTATGCCTTGTGTTTGTTAGCTTCTCTTTTATTTTATTGTACTGTCTTAAATCCGTCAAAGTTGTCAGTTTCAGGGTAAAGTGTTCATTCTTGCATTGTTAAGTATGATGGTTGATGTAAAGTTTTTTAAGATGTCCTTCATAAGTTGATGTAGTTACTTTTATTCGTAGTTTGCTGAGAGTTTTATCATAAATGAGTGTTGAATTTTGTTAAATATTTAGGTCTATTAAAGGTGACCATATGGCTTTTGACTTTTTGCCAGTTTACATGGTGAATTATCTTGATTTTCAAATGTTAAATCAACTTTGTATTACTGGAATATATCCCACTTTGTTATAGTCTGTTATCCTTTTTACATATTTGTGTATTCAGTTTGTTAATATTGTCTTAAATCTTTTTGTTTCTTTGTTCATTGGTTTTAGTTCTTTCACTGACTCCACCCTTTTCCCACTCCTTAATTTCTTTGTTTTAGTTACTAATCTGGTAAATTTTGACTTCATAAAATGAGTTGTTCCCACCTCATTTATTTTCTGAATAAAAATTATATAATGTTAATATTTTTTTTTTAAGTATTTGATATAATTTATCTATGAGGCCATCTGGAATTTTCTTATGACAAGATTTGTAATTAAGAGTTCACTTTCTTTAATAACCATAGGGCTGTTTAGATTTTATCTTTCTTTTAAAGAACCGATTTGGCTTTTGTTTTGTTGTGTTTTTTTCCTGTTATTTATCTGTTTTCTACAGTGATAGAAAGCATAGGAATGGTTGCCTCAAGCTGGCTTGATTAACTCGAAAGGTACCTGAAGAACTTTCTGGAATGATGAAAATAATCGATATTTGACTGGCACAGTAATTAAACAGGAATATGTATTGTCAGAGATCATCGAACGGCACACTTAAATTTAATTCATTTTGTTGATTATAAATTAAACCTCATCAAATTTTAACTTAAAAGTTAATAAAATAATTAAGCTATAAATTATTTCATAATTTTGCCTGGTTTACTTACAGTATTTTTAACAGTGCAGTGACAGTGTAGAAAGTTCTAACACATTAAGATTCCAGAGAATTAAAATATATGAGGCTAAGAAAAGGTTTCATTTTCCCTTGTAAATCTATTAGAAAGCTAAAGTTGAGAACATACTATAAACATACATTGAAAATACTCACTGTTTAAAAAGATCATGACTTACTGCTACTTGCCTTTCAGCTTGAATTTTATGTATCTAGTGTGCTTGACAGAAACTGGCTTCAAGGAATTTCAGTCCATATTAAAAATTTTTCCCCTGGAATGTAGCACTTTTTATAATTCTGCTAGTAAATCATGTTAGTGTAGTTCTTTAAAATTGTGACTTTCATGTGGGATTATGTCTTACTGGTTAAATGGCTGGACTTCAGAGTTTGACTACTTGCTTATGAATCCTGCTTTTACCACTTGTTGGCTATGTAGCCCTGGGCAAATTCTTGTTTATATCTGCTTCCATTTTCTCATGTGGAAAATAGGTATAGCAGTTACTTTTAGGGTTATTATAAGGATTAAATTAGTTAATATATGTATATATAAAATGGTTGGGACAGTTCCTGGCATGCACCCCATTTTAGTTGCTATTACTATCATCACAGTCACTATTTTTATTTAACTTTGGAGATAATAGTATTATATTCAGAAAAAATATCTCATGTTCTTTTTAAAACATCATAATTATTTCTTTAATGAGTGAATTTGTTTTCTTGTAAAGAGGATCAGCAGGACTATTTATTATATTACTATTATATTAGTAATTAGTATTATATTACTATTATATTAGACTGCGAATCCAGAGATTTCATTTCTTTTGAGTCTGTTTTTGGATGCTCAGGATAAGAATATGTAGACAGTTCTTTATAAGGTTACAATTCTCAAGGCAAACATTATTTATTATTTGAGCTAAACTGCTCTTTAGGCTTCATGGTATAGTTTTGGTTCAAGGTTTAAAGATTATTTCTAGAGAATAGATTCAGTGGTTCCTAGAGTTTCAGTGGATCCAGGTAAGTCTGGTTTCCATGTAAGTTTGAAGTTCTGTTTACCAGTTTTTCTCCTTTTGATAAGGATCCATCTCTTAGGTCCTTGAACAAAATGTTCAGTAATGATAGCTGGGCACCGCTGGTTTCTTCTGGTCTCGTGGCAGAGGAGGTAGTAGTTCATGGAGGCAATTAAACTTTCAGTCCATTTCCTTCTTGAATTTTTGGGTCACCGTCTTCCTCTGCTGTTCCAGGTGAATAGAGATCAGATGTTTATCTTAGGTGGCCATTTGCAAGCTTTTAAGACCCCAAGCTATCTACTCATCAAATTAGGAGGTAGAATTGACTGCGTAGACTCAAGAAGTCATCCTAATCCCAAAACCATTAATCCCATGATGTGTTAAGTTGTACTTTCATAATATCAACAGGTACAGCCTGTTTGTTTTGACTGCTGTTGTATTTGTTAAAAAAAAAAAAAAATTAGATAAAACTCTTTATTTGCCATTTCACCTCCGTCCCATGCAGTTTTTAAATGTTAAACCAAAAATATCTCCTGAAGTTGTCTTTAAACCAGACAGTATTTTAGCTTAATTAGTAAAGAATGTTTTGAGCATTGTGCTCTTTTAAAGAATTCTCTATGTGAGATCAACAGCAGTAACTTGAAAGGTCAGAGGGCAATGTGTTTATATTAATAGTGGGAGGAATAATTTGGAAAAGGAGTATGAGGTGGTTGGTTGCACAACTGGAAGAATGTAATCAGTAACTGAGTTGTACATGTAGAAATTCTTGAATGTTTGTTTTGCTGAGTATATTTGCAACAACAATAAAAAACGAATTATTTTAAAAATCTAATATGTGTATTTTTACAACACTTGTAGAAACACTTAACAGAACTGTAGATTTCAGTGACAGATAAGCAACACATAAAGACCAGACTCTTATCATTTATAAGATTGACTTTGAAAGCTTAAATGTGTGTGTAGATGCGAGCATGAGATCCAGATGTTCACTTACTGTTGTCTGTGTTTCATTTATTTATTTATTTATTTATTTATCTGTTCATTCATTCATTTATTCATTTAAGGAGCTCTGGTCGCACGGTGCCTAAGGCATCATTGCTAGCCAAGAAGGTTGATGGCTTAAACCCACCAGCCACTGCGGAAAGAAGACTGGGCAATCTACTTCCATAAAGATTTACCGCCTTGGAAACTCAGTGGGGGTCACCATGAGTCGTAATCGACTTGATGGCAGTGGGTTTGGTTTTAGGTTTTTTTTGTTTTGTTTTGTTTTGTTTTAATTTAAATCCATACTTTCTCATTGATGTAAAAAGATAGTCTAAAATTTTTATATTTCTGAAATATCTACTGTCTCAGATTTGGAGTACAAGAGAACTATATAGGCCTGATGTTTAGAGGCCTACTTGCTGAACTAGTCCTGGGCTGGCACCTAGAAACTTAACTTTGGAAACATTCCCTCAGTGATAAGGTTTTCTGTGCCCAAGATAAATTTGGCTATACCAACCTACCTAGATAATTTGTACACATACTGTAATTTATGGTGAATATTTCTTTTCCTTCTGGAAATCTGAATTTTTTATAATCAGAGCCTACATGACCAACCCCCAACATAAGCCTTGAACTCTTGAGTCTCAAGCAGGCTTCCTAAGTATTTCCTAAGAAATAACGTTTGCATGTTGCTTCAGTTTGCTGCTAGAAAAAGGAGCATGTTCTATGTGACCCTTACTGGGAGAGGGAGAGAGCATTGGGAGCCTTGTATGAGACTCCACCTAATGCTTTTTTCTCTGCTAATTGCTATCATGAATGAACTATAGCCATGAGTACAACTTCCTCTGAATCCTGTAGTTCTTCCTAGCAATCCATCAAACATGTAAGTGGTCCCCAACACAAGGGCATCTTAATACTCATTTAAGGTTTGTTTTGATTACATTAGAAAACTGAAACAATTACAGAGTGAGTCTGGCAATCCTGATGAGTGTAGCTTTGCTATATATTTATTAAAAGGTCTTTGGACCCACATATATTTTTTAGTTAACATCCTTATTCTGTTGAATGTGCCCTTTGTGGAGATAATATCCATTTATTGAGGTTGTCATCTTTGTCTGTCAACATGAGTTTTTTTTTCTTCATAAAGTTCTTCTACGTTTTTCATTGTATTTGATATTGTGAGTAATCTTTTACATATTTCCATTGATTATGTGTTATATGAAGTTAGTATAAGGAGCTCTGGTAGCATAGTGGCTAAAGCACTTGACTGCTAACCAGAAGGCTGGCGGTTCAAACCCACCAGCCACTCCTCGGAAGGAAGGTTGGGCAATCCTACTTCTGTAGTGATACTGCCTCGGAAACCCAAGGAGGGGTTGCTATGAGTCGGGGTGACTCGACGGCACATAACAACAACAATATTATGTCTACAAACTTTTCATACTCTTGTATTATTTCTCATAGTATTTCTATAGATTCTGCTGATTTTCCAAATAAAGAATCAGTTTCCTGAAAATAAGGACATTTCTCTTTTCTCACTTCTAAGCTTTTTTTTCTTTTCTTAAATCTTCTTGAGCTGATCATAATTACCATGCCTTTATGGTTTTTGTATGTAATACAGAATATGAAGAATAGACTCTTTAAGGTGTCACCAAAAAAAAAACAAAAAAAACTCACCACCATTGAATTGATCATGACTCATAGCTTGGGTTTCCTTCAAGGCTTTATCTCTACGGAAGTAGATTGCCCACTCTTCCTTCTGAGGAGTGGCTGGTGGATTTGAATTGCTACCCTTCTGGTTAGCAGTCATATGCCTTAGGCACTGCACCACCAGAGCTTCCTAAGGTAGCATTTGTTGTTGTTGTTGTTATGTGCCCTCGAGTGGAACGCGACTCATAGTTACCCCTCCTTGGGTTTCCGAGGCAGTATCACTACAGAAGTAGATTGCCCAACATTTCTTCTGAGGGGTGGCTGGTGGGTTTGAACTGCCACCCTTCTGGTTAGCAGTCAAGTGCCTTAGGCACTATGCTACCTGAGCTCCTAGTTATGGAAAATGTACTATATCTGTGCTGTCTGATACAGTAGCCACCAGCAACATGGTTATTAAGCACATGTGGCTGGTAGCTATCACATTGTCAGCTCAGGAACCAGACCAGCATGCTATAATGACAAAGCTGTAGAGTTCTGTATACTTAGGCATCAGTGTTGGTTTTTCCACCAATTAAATGCTTGGGCAATGTACTCAACTGCTCACCAGAAGGCTGGAGGTTCAAACCCACCAGCCACTCCTCGGAAGGAAGGTTGGGCAATCCTACTTCCGTAGTGATACTGCCTCGGAAACCCAAGGAGGGGTCGCTATGAGTCGGGGCCGACTCGACGGCAAACAACAACAACAACAAGTGGGAAAATAGTACCTTCTGATGATACAGACACGGAAATGTCAACATACAGAAAATAGGTTTGGCAGATTGTACATCAGAAGGATATACCTGGTAGGGAGAGAAAGTGAAGGTTGGTCAAAGAGCCTTATCAACAATGTTTTACTTTTTGGTAAGTATACATTTATATGTATATGATCAACTATATTACACTAAATGTTTTTGCAATATTTACTTTAATACTCATTTATATAAAATTAATTTTTAGAAATTTACCTTTTTTTCTATGAATATTCCTAAGTCATGAACCATAAAAAGAAATATTAATCAAGATTCCCCCATATTCTCAATTCCTATATAGTTCTGTGGACATTGAGACAACTCATATCTTTAGCTACAACTCTCCTAGTTCTTCCTTATTTTAATTTTTCTACATAGAATTCAGAGCACTTAACTGTTTCTTGGGTTAAAATTGCTAATTTATCCTATTCCATTTGGAGTATAAGCACATGAGGGCAGAGGTTTTTGTTTATTGTGTTCACTTCTGTATTTCCAGCTGTACAATAATAGCAGGTATTCAGTAAATATTAGTAAAATATCATTCAGTAACTGGTATGGGAAAAATAGGTAAATCATTATCTCACATGATCCACAGAAGTAAATTTCAGTTGGAGAAAAATCACAATCTATCAAACCGATTTATAAAAAGCCCTAGATTTATGTTCTTAGAGTAGATAACCCATTCTTAGGTGCATCTGATTTTGATAAAAAAGTCATTGGACTTTTAGTAAAAGAATAGCCAACATAATTTTCTTAGTTAACAAGAAATTTGTTGAATTAAACTTCTAGTAAACAGGTCATATTTTTTTTCACATAATACATAGTGAATTTATTGCAATTTAATTTTAAAAATATATTTCCACCTCATAGTAAGAAAAGCATTTACTGCCATAATATATTCTCCAGTCTGTTTGATCATTTTTGTATGTAATATAATGACATAGTTAATGACATTCCTCATTCTCTCCATAACTTGTGTTATTTATATTTGTTCCCCAAAGTACCTGTTACTATACGTTGCACATTGATGATTCATAAACATATGTTAATCCCTTTACTAACCAGCTGATCTTAAGATCTGAGTAGAAGCTACATTACTGTGGACTTGCTTTAATATTACACATTTTCTCATTTTATACTTTTCCCCCTTTTTCTTTACAGTTCTGGACATGGCAAGGCATGTACCACTCTATCGGGCTCTGCTGGAATTGCTCCGGGCAATCGCTTCTTGTACATCTATGGTGCCTCTGTTGTTGCCTCTTTCTACAGAGGATGGTGAAGAGGAAGAAGAACAGGCAGAATCTCAAACGTCTGTTGGTACATTATTAGCCAAAATGAAGACCTGTGTGGATACCTACACCAACCGTTTAAGGTACTGTATAACATGTTTGTTTATTTTGATCTTGGCTTTAACTGTTTTTTTAAAAAGCTCTGTGGGTTTTTTTTTTTTTTTAATCATGTCACATGCTAATTAAATACTCAAACACACAAGCAGTATATAAATTTACGAAGGAAAAAAATCCTACTTCTAGAAACATTAATACTTACAAAGGCTTATCACACATCTCCCTTTGCATTCGTAATAGCTATAGGTATGCCAATTTTTAAAATCTTGTCACATTATACTTTTTATACAGATAAATGCTAGTTTCATTCAGTAAGGATGTCAGAAACATCTCTCATTGTCAGTAAATATATATCTCTGACATTGGTCTTAACGTTTATAATTACCTATTGGAAATAACCCATTGCTGTTGAGTCAGTTCTAACTCAGTATTGTATATAGGGGCTGTATTTTATTTAACCATCTAGGAGTAGACATTTAGGTTATTTCCAGTATATAATAACCTCATACATAAACCTTTGGGGGTTTGTGGAAATCTCCATAGGGTATATTCATAGAAATGCCGAATTTATAGTTACTCCTGTTTTATTTTGATGAATATTATTATACTTCATAACCTTTAATAGAAAGTCAGGGTGATCCATTCATTGTTTATTTGTTGGCATTATGATAAAGTTGAATTTTTACTTCTTGGAAAATTGAATTTTTAAATTAATATTTGGTTTATTAAGTTTAACCCTCACTTGATTCAGATGATGAGTTCGGTTATCATAATTCCTTTCAAGTAATCTCGAAAAGTTTTTCCTTTCTCTTAGGAAGTTCTGTCCAGTGCTTGTCAGTTTTTGTTAAATACGAAATTAGTAGATATGATTCTTGTCTATAAAGCATTTACTTTTAATTAATGCTGCCAACAAAAGTTTATTCCTTTCTCAGTGGTCTTTTGAGTCAAGTAATGTTATTAACAGTATCACTATATTATTCTGCCTTGTCTCATTTATTTTTTAAGAACCTAAAAAATTAAGAAACACAGAGTAGGTCAAATGATGACAAGAATAGGTCTCTAGTTCTCGTTAGGTGCTGACACGTCAGTTTCAACGCATAACAACCCTGTGCACAACAGAGCAAAACACTGCCCAGTCCTGCACCATCCTCACAATTGCTGCCATGCTTGAGCCCATTGTCACAGCCACCATTAGTCCATCTTAAGAAGGGTCCTCCCCTTTTTCACTGACCCCCTACTTTACCCAGTATGATATCATTTTCTAGGGACGAGCCCTTCTGGCAACATGACCAAAGTATGAGATGAAGTCTGGCCATTCTCACTTCTAAGGAGCATTCTGTTTTTACTTCCTCCAAGACAGATTGTTCATTCTTCCAGTGATCCGTGGTACATTCAGTATTCTTCACCAACACAAGTCAGATGCATCACTTCTTCTGTGTTCTTAATCACATACATATAAGCGTATTGAAATACCATGGCTTAAGTCAGGCCCACCTTAATCTTCCAGTGACATCACTGCTCTTAAACACTTTAAAGAGGTCCTTTGCAGCAGATTTGCCCAGTGCAATACGTCATTTGATTTCTTGGCTGCTGCTTCCGTAGACATTGATTGTGGATCCAAGTAAAATGAAATCCTTGACAACATCACTCTTTACTTTGTTTTATCATGATGTTACTTATTGGTCCAGTTGTGAGGATTTTTGTTTTCTTTATATTGAGGTGTAATCCATACTGAAGGCTGTAGTCTTTGATATTCATCAGTACGTGCTTCAAGTCATCTTCACTTTCAGCAAGTAAGGTTGTGTTGTCTGCATAGCACAAGTTGCTAATTAGTCTTCCTCCAATCCTGATGCCATGTTCTTCTTTGTATAGTCAAAGTTCGTGGATTATTTACTCAGTAGGCATACTGAATAAGTATGGTGAACGGATGCAACCCTGACACACACCTTCCCTGATTTTAAACTGTTTTTTGTCACCTTGTTCTCTTTGAACAACTGCCTCTTGATCTATGTACAGATTTCTTATGAGTACAATTAAGTGTTAAGCTTTCTGTCAGTCCTTTAGAGAAAAGTCGACTTCTCAGATCATTCTGGTTTTACTGTTTATTGTGCTGTCGTTATCATCTTAAAAATTAATGGTTCAATCCCAAGCAGAGATAACTATAGAGAAGAGATAAAAAGAGGAACCAATTGGTAGGGATTTAAAAAGCTGTAGGTTCATACTGTTCTGTTACCAGGGAAGGAAAATGTAAAGATAAATTTTCCTTGTGATGTTTTTTCTGTTATAGAGAAGAAAATAATACTATGTTCAATCCCATCCTCTCTCGTGGCCCCCAAGAAAGTTTTAAACTGGTAACCTGGGAACAAGCATAACTATATAAAAACAGTGAGGTATCAGAATTGAACCAAAACATCTCTACCGTAACTATCTGTGCCCCCTACTCCTATATTAATGAACATATAGTTTTGACCAGTCATTAGTGCACTTCACACAGAACTTTGGAATGGCCCTCGTGTCTTTATAAGAGGAATCTTGCCCTGTTTTTCTCTACCTTGTGTTGTGTGGTTTGCAATGCAGTGTAATTGAAAATATATAAAACCTTGAGTGTTCTTACCTGGTGGCATTTTATTTCTTAGATGAAATGTTATGTAATGATTTGTAGTAGTATTGTAACTTCGGTTAAAAATCAGTATCACAGATTTGTGGGGTTATAAATGTGAAAACAAAACTTTGTTATCTATTTTTTATGTTATAATTTCTCTGGTATCATGCAAAAAAGGGAGCAAACTGAGTCCTAAGATAATTAAAGAAGATACCCATTACAATTAATGGAGTTCATATAAAGTTTAGAAACCTAGAGAGCTACTTTGATCTATTTGCTTTTCTTATCTATTTCCTGTTCATGTAATATGTGCAGTGTAGTTTTTTTATTTTTTTAAAAGGAAACTTCTGTACAAAATATATTAATGATTTACTATAAGAATTTAATTTCAGGTGGATAAATGAGTTGCATTTAGTTGGAACTCTTTATTTTTCTATTTGATTACCTCAGCAGAATTACTCTTCAAATTCTTTCCTTCTAACATCAACCAGGAAAAAAAAAAAATCATACTTCAAATTTCTAAACTATGCAGTAATAAAATATGTATGTAAATATATTAAGTACTGTTCACAAAGCTCATTTCCTGTGTTACTTAATTTTATTATACAGTGGCCCTATGCAATAACTTTTCAACAGCCTCATGTAGCTGATCAAGAAATAGTACTAGTGTGTTTGTTGTTAGAGTTTAAGTATTCCTTATAATTGAGAACCCTCAAGATCTTTGTTATACTATGCAGACTTTCAGAAAAAGAAGCAGGCATACATGTTATTCCTGCTTTCTTTTCAAGATAAGGCATATTGAGAATTCATTTACCATTTCACAGAGAGTGGGTAAAATGTACTTTTTTTTTCTAGCCTGTCAAAGCTGAAGATGTATTTCGTTCTATACTTTTATTATAATGGAAATTTAATAAAATGGGGGTAAAAATCCAGTTTCTTATAAAAAGTATACCCACAAAAATCAGTCTGTTTTCTGTGCTCTCCCCGCCACATCCCCAGTTGTATTGTCACAAAAATTCCTTGGTACTCTTGAATGGTAAGGCAAGCATGTTCTGTTTCTTTCTCATTTTTAGAGAATGTTCGAATGTGTGTCAGAGTTTGAAGGTAAATTTCAAAATAACATATGCTATAGCTTAGAAAATTTTTATGTTTTTGTCTCTGCCCTCTGATTTAGAAATCTTAGGGTGAATAAAGTATGTATTTTTAGTGTAGGTTTTTTAAAATGAAATAAAGTAACCCAAAACCCATTAAAGTTGAGTTGATTTTGACTCAGAGTGACCCCTATAGGATATAGTGGAACTTCCCCATATGGTTTCCAAGGTTGTAAATCTTTACAGAAGCAGACTACCACCACGTCTTTCCCCCACAGAGCAGCTGGTGGGCTCCAACTACTGATCTTTTGGTTGGCAATCAAGTGTTTTAACCAGTGCCCCACACAACCACGACTTCTAAATAAGGTAAAGCTGGTTCTTACTTACTAAATATGTTTATAAACCTTATTGCTGTCTATAGAGAGAGAGACATCTATGTCTCTCTCTATATAAAACCTTATTGCTATCTATCTATCTATCTATCTATCTATCTATCTATATAATTTTTTTGTCCAAGTATACACAAAAAGGAAGGTTTTTTTGGTTTGTTTGTTTTTTGCTTTGCAAAAGGATATGGAGGTGGTGTCTTCTGACCTCCTCTAACTTCACAAGAAGAAGGACAGAATCACCAATAGCAGCCCAAGGTTTATTTCTATGAGGCCAGACTTGACATGCTGCCACTCTCCAGCCTTTTTACCAACTTTAACACCAACTCTCCCTCCCATGGTACTCACTGTTTCTCTGCTAGTTTCAATAATTCGTTGCAGTGGCAACGTAGAACTCAAAGACAATACTCATAACTGTGGGGTTTATTAGGGAAGTAACAGGCTACAACTCAGGTTCAGAAACACTCTCAGGAAACAACTGTTTAATCAGGACAGTCTTCCCTCTGCTGTGCCATCACACAGTCCTCTTTGGCCCTTGGCCTCTTGTTCTGGCCTCTGCCTCTGTAGGCCAGGTAAGCCTGCCACTCTGTCTCAAGCCTCTTGGTTCCACTGCCACCGTCTTTCCACTGGTGCATCTCTCTGCCAGGCTGTCTTTTCCCCAGGGCGTCTCTCAACCAAGGAAGTCGAGCACAGGGATCTCAGGTTCAAGGATGCACTCCACTTCATCTCCAGCTCTTCTCTCTCGAGGGCAGTGAGATCCCCCCTTCTGCTTCTAGCAGGGCTCACTTTAAGCCTGGCAAAGTGACAAAACTAACCAATCTCAAAATCAGAGTTCTACACACTGATTCCTTGTGTATTCGTCAGATCTCTAGATGATTATTATGTAGCATATATTAATTTTTATTGATAGTAGTTTGTTTTGAGTATTATATTTACAGTTTTTATTTTCCTGCTAGGATGACAGAAATTAAAAAAACTGTTTAGCCTGTGTACAAAGAGAACATTTTACTATTACTAGTAGGAATAACCTAATTAAGATTATCCTAGCTTGACAAAAATACCTAAACCCAATTAATTTTGATCACATAATTCAAAGAATGAGAATGACCTCTTAGAGGTCAGCTGACTATCTCAATACCCCTAAACTTGAAGTCTTCTACAAGAGGAGATAGAAAAGACTCACAGTTAAGAAGCTGAGATGATGGGTAAGATGGAGGAATAGGCAGATAAGCGACATAGACCCTCTTCAACAAAGAAAAGAAAAGCCAACTGACAGGAGATACAGAAGATAATCCTGGAACCCTGAGCTTTGAAAGGAACTATACAGAAGTGGATTAGGCACCAACTAGTGGAAAAACCTGAATGAAAACAGTGAGTACAGAGACGGTCGGAGCTACGGACTATCGGCTACTCTGATGGCACCAACAGCCTGCGTATTTCCAACTGGTGTTGGGACCTGAGAATTGACCTAAAGATCAGCCCTGGTCACCAGGGGCTACGACTGCACTGGTGGCCTTATGAGTAAGAAGGGAAAGAGCAAGGAGGGAGACAATTTGAGCTGTTGACTTTACGCTGTCCAGTGGGCGCAGCCATTTTGATTGTTTACATGTGGCAGCCATTTTGGATATTTAAAGTAACTGAAGGTGCAGCCATTTTCATTGTTCACAAGCAGCGCCCACTTTGGATATTTAAAGTGACAGAGGGCGCAGCCATTTTCAGTGTTTACAAGTGGCAACCATTTTGGTTATTTAAAGTAACTGAAGGTGCAGCCATTTTCATTGTTCACAAGCAGCGCCCACTTTGGATATTTAAAGTGACAGAGGGCACAGCCATTTTCAGTGTTGACAAGCAGTGGCCATTTTCAATTTTAAAGTGAATGGCATTCTCATTCGGATTCCAGAGACCTAAGAGTATGTTCTGTTTGCTAAGGTCGGCAGGGACATACCAGAGACTGACAACAGGAAAAGAGAGAGGTGGTGAGTGCATAAGTGCTGTCAGCTAGTGAATAGAGGAGCACAGTACCCTGCTTGCATAGATAACATTAAAAAAAAATGAAAGAAGCAAGATAAAACAGGAGAAACAATGGACCAGGAGACAGACCCAAAACACATCCCTCAGCAGCATTAGAACTCCCTGATACGGAATTCAAAAGAATTATATTTAGGTATCTTCAATGAATTGAGAGATCAAGGAAAACACACAGAAAACCCTAGAACAATTTCAAAAGACAATACAAGAACAAAATGACAAAATAAATGAAAAATTATAAATGATACAAAATCTACACCCAGAAATCCAGAAGATTACTACTAAATTTTCAGAAATAGATAAGACATTGAATGGACAAAGGAGCAGAATTGAATCAGTGGAAGACAGAATTACTGAGATTGAAGGCAAATACCTGAACACCTCTTTGGAAAGGGATAAATCAGAAAAAAAGATCAAAACAAAATGAAGAAAGCCTAAGGTTCATGTGGAATACCATCAAAAGGAATAACATATGTGCAATTGGAATGCAAGGATAGAAAGACACAAATAAAACTACAGAGAAAATTGTCAACGATTTGTTGGAAGAGAATTTTCCTGATATGATGAAAGATGAGAATATATCCATTCAGGAAGTGCAATGAACCCCAAACAGGATAGACCCCAAAAGAAAATCACCAAGACATATCATCATCAAACTTACTAAAACCAAAGACAAAGAAATAATCATGAGAGCAGCATTGGGAAAAATGAAAAGTTACCTACAAGGGGCAACTAGTAAGAATAAGCTTGGATTTCTCTACAGAAACCATGCAGGTGAGAAGACAATGGGATGGTATGGTATATATAAAACCCTGAAAAAGAAAAATTTGCAACCAAGAATTATGTACCCAGCAAAATTGTCCCTTAAATACGATGGTGAAATTAGGACATTTGCAGATAAGCAGAAATTAAGGGAATTTTTTAAAACCAGACCAACCTTACAAGAGATGATAAAGGGAGTCCTTTGGACAGAGAAGCAACAACAGCCAACAACAACTGACCATTAACACACATGATGATATAACCCAGAAACCAAACCAGCTATGGAAGTATCTAAAGTAAATAAGCCTGTAGCATGTTTGTCAACAGGGAACCAGAGACATCAATTGACAAATGCGGACAACTACAGACCAAAATGAGGGAAAAAACTGTTGTCATTACAGAGCTTCTAGATGATAGGGAAGTCAAGATAACTACAGGATAGAATGGGCTGTTCTAAACCTTGGAAAACAACTATAAATCAGAGGGTAACCTCAAAGAAAAATGATAAACCTTCATGCACATCAAAATGAAAAAGAGGACCAATATAAATATTCAGCAAATACTAAAACAATAGCAATGAAGGAAGTGTTAACACGATTCATAAACAAAACGAGCTCAACACAGGAAATTATGTGGAACAAAGAAATCGACATCATGAAAAAGCACATAACAAAAATGACGGCAACAAATGTGCTAATAGTTACATATCTGGCAAGGAACTTATCTCTAAGATTTATAGTGGAAGAGTGGATGACCAAACTATGGTACGTACACATAATGGAATGCTATGCAGCACTAAAGAATAATGTCGAGTGCAAAACACCGCATAATATGGATGAACTTGGAGGACATTATGCTAAGTGAAATAAGTCAATCACAGAAGGATAAATATAGTGTTAGTTCGTTGTTGTGGAGGGTCGAGGAAAGGTTTATATGAGGAGAGAAACTTTCTTTGTTGGTTGCCAGGGGTGGGAGAGGAAGGGAGGGAACACTGCAAAAACAAAAAAGTATTGACCTATGTCACTTTAGTTTTGTGTATTTCATTGTACATAAATTATATTTCAATAAAATTCATTTTTTAAAAAGCTGTAAAGGCCATCATTTATCATTCTTTTATACCGATTCACACATTAGAAATTCATGAGTATATCGAGATAGGGGTAAGATCTGGCCTGGTCATGGAAGCATTACTGAGTTATTCATTTGATAAATGTTTATTGACTGTTAATTGGGTACATAATAGGAGAATTTGGACCTTTTCCTAAGAGGATGACAAATAATGAGGAAAAACTATACCCAGATAGTTTTAATAACACGCTAAATGGCAGTAGGGAGATGTACAAGATTAATACAGGAAAATCAACCCAGCTTTGGTGGCCTAAAGAGTAAGTAGGAATTTAGTCAAATGATGAGGAGCAAGGGATGAGTGTTCCAGGGTGTGGGAACAATGTTAACAATTAAAGATTGTATTAAATACAGGTAATTCCTGACTTAACTGATTTACCATGTTTGAGTTACAATAAACTGCACTTAAAAGTGTCCACTTTTTTTCTTGTGTAACTTATAGTTAAGTTATACAAATAACGTGTTGTAACATGTACTTTAGTGATGTCACCGTATCTTTAAGTTTATATGTGATGTTTCCAACCCCAAAAGACAAAGATAAGATTTAAAGATAATTAAAAGAAATTAATAATAAAAACTTTTAAAAAAAAGTATATGACATGTCAGAACTGACTTACAAAAAAGTTGTCAAAACTGAACTCCATCATAAGTCAGGGAACCTAAAGAAGTTCGGTGTGCCTGGATGTAGTGTGGGTGAGTTTGTGGTAGAATTTGAGGCTAGAGAAGCAATCTAGGGTTTAAAAGGTATATTGTTGTTGTTTGTCATCAAGTCGGACCTGACTTATAATGACCCATCCTTGGGTTTCCGAGGCAGTATCACTACGGAAGTAGATTGCCCAGCCTTCCTTCCAAGAAGTGGCTGGTGGGTTTGAACCACCAGCCTTCTGTTTAGCAGTCAAGTGCCTTAGGCACTACACTACCAGAGCTCCTGAAAGTTATATTAGAGAGTTGTTATTGTTAGCTGCTGTTGAATAGACCCAGCTCGGGGACTTCATGAACAGTGGAACCAAACATTGTGTGCTCCTGTGTCATCCCCTTGATTAGTTACAGATTGGACCATTGTGATCCATAGGGGTTTTTTCTTGTTGGGATTTGGGTGAAAGTTTACAAAGAAATTCATTTTCCATATAGCAGTTCAGATGCAGTTTATCTCATGACTGCCATTTCTCATAATGCAGTTGCTCTCTTTCCACTTTTCCCCATAGTTACCTCTTCTCTGTGTCCATCCCTCCATGCACTCCTGCCCCCTGAGCTGTTTCCCTGTGCATATAGAGCCCTTCTATTCTCTCATTATTGATCTCTCCAAGGAGCATATCTACCTAATGTAAATGTTCAGCTCATATGCCTGTCTTTTGTTTGACTGGAAACCACAGGAGTGAGTTCATTTCCAGACCTGAATGGCAGCTGCAAGCCATAGTCTCAGGGATTTCCCCCAGGCTCCATCAGACCAGCAACCTGGTCCCTTTTTTTTTTTTTTTTTTTAAATGATTTTGAGTTTTGGTTCTCATTGTTCTCCCACTCTATCCAGGATCTCCTACATAGATCCCCCTCCAAGTGGTTGACAGCAGTAGCCAGGCACCATCTAGTTCTTCTGGTCTCATAGTCATATAGGCTGAGGATCACATGGTGTACCAGTCCCTTGGACTAATTGTTTCCATGTGCCTTTGGTTTTCTTCATTCTTTTTTGCTCTAGACGAGGAGACACTCATCGTTGCATCTAGATGGCCACTTGCAAGCTTTTAAGATCCTGGTCACTACCCGCCAAAGTAGGATATGGAACAGTGTCTTTGTATAGTATGTTATGCCAGTTGAGCTTGATGTTCCTGTGATCCATAGGGTTTTCATTAGCTGATTTTTGGAAGTTAATCTCCAGGCCTTTTTTCTTGGTCTGTGTTAGTTTGGTAGTTCCATTGGCAGGTGGGTGGTGGCTGTGTATGTATGAGGTACATTTGACCAGGAATTGAACTTCCTACGTGGAAGTTAAGTATTCTACCAATGAACCACCAAATGTTAAGGACTGACTTATTCTTAAAAGCAGTGGTGGACCTTTGAAGGGTTTTAAGCAAAGAGTAAGCAGATTTGCATTATAGAAAGCTTGCCTTTCTTTGTATTTGAATAATTGGTCTGGGAGGTAGAGGACCAAACTGCCATGGATGAGATTTTTATCTTTTCCATCTCAGGTATCCTCTTCCCTAATGGCCATTTCTGGGGACTGAGAATTTGGTGTTGATTAGTGTTCATTTGGTGTTCTTACTCTTACATGGTAAGAGTAGACTTAGTAGAAAGTACAATTCCTAGATAGAAATAACATTCCATGTTTCACACATTTGACTTATAAAAGCAATCATGTAACTTGGGCTTTAAGTCTCTAATTGCATTATTCTGCCTGTCTGTGTTGATAATGACAACTACAGATTTATCCCTGGGAATCTCCTTTAATAGAGTTCAAGTGCCTTAGCATTACCAATTGTGGAAACATGACTTCCTTTTATCACATATAAGAATCTGAAGTCTATTACCCAAGGCAGAAGTTTTCCAAAATCAGTCCTACTACTTGGTTACTTGACTGACTAAGGCAAACAGCTATCATCTTGTTGGCTTGATCGAGGCTCAGAGCCATTAGCAGAAAGCTTTAAGTCTTTTATATTAAGCCCTAAGAATGACAGACTACTTATGTGTTCATAAATGAGTCTGTCATTTCTTTAAAGTTGTTATGTAGATAGTCGTAGATGTGTAAAACATGCAACAGTAAGTAGATTTTAAACGTATAATTTTTCTGGAGCCTTTGCCTATACATACACTCCTCACTTATCAACATGGTTAGGTTCTAGACCTTGTCATTGTGCTAAATCGTCTTTATGCCCCATATTCAGCACTGGTGTCCTCCTCACCTCAGTCACTCACTGCTCTTCAGGCACCTCCAGTGCATTTTAGGATGTGCAAGGTATGACGGGTTCCCTTTCCCCTCTACTGCAGAGCCTGTGAGAGCTGGAGGCGGTGTTGGTTGGGTGTTGTCTACCACTTTCCTCTGTCTGCCCTGGCCCAACAGCCCCTTGCAAGCAGCCTCCTGCCCACACTCTTCCTCCTTTCCTGCCTTTCTCCCACAGACCACCTTGGCACCTCAGATTCTCACCCGGCCTCCCTCTGCCTGCCCACAGCATTGTGTCATCCCTCTGTCACCCTGTACCCTTCAACCAAAACATCACAGATGAACAGGAGAAGATATCCTACAACTGGTTGGTTGCTGTCATTCATTTGGCCCGCAGAGGGCGCCCTGGGCCTGACCATGGCATAGAGCTTGCATTAGAGGAACTCTGAGAATTTTTTTTTTAATTATTATAAATGTGAAATGTCAGATGAGATAGTTGATAAATGAGGAATAGGTGTACTATTTTGTAATTTCTCTAAATCTAAAAAAACCCATTGGAAAATGAGAATTGTATTAATCTGATCAAATAAGACAAATAGTTTATATCTTATTGATTAAAGGCAGAAGGAAATTTTTCTTGGTAGAAATTGTCAGGGAAGAGCCTCACCATTTATGAGGTAGAACTGTTGGATCAGACCTACCTATTGTTTATTTAGCAGTTTTCTTTAGATCAGCTACCTAGTTTTGTAAGCTTACACTTTAAAGAGGAAACTTGAAATTACTACATTACAGACAAACCATTATCATTTACCATAACTAGAAGTATAAAAATGAGTGAACTAAAATAAAAATATTGTTAGTCTGTGACACCAGGTCTGCTATTTTATAAAGGGAGATTTTGCAAATGTGGAATAATTTGAGAGGCTTACAGAGAACTTTTCATTTTATTGGAAAGGGTAATGTTCTCACTATGGGATTCCATTGTTTAATGACATATCATTTTACCTCTTAAAGTCTTCCCACACTTTGGGAAATACTGTTAAACAGGTTTTGTTCTTAAGTCCCCTAAAAATAGAAACATTCTGGAAATACAGGTAAATTAGGAAAAGAAATGAGAAGATGTTTGTTCACCATCATAACTCCTTTCTCCACCGTTTTCTTTCTGCTTAATTGGAAGAAACTAACTTAGCAGATAACCAAACTTGCGTTTTCGTTTTTAAACTTGGCTAGAATTTAGAGTGTTTTATGATTCTCATCATTGCAGTAAGAGTTTTACAAAGTATCTTGGGTTTGTGTGTGTGTGTCTGTGTACATGTGCATGCTTTAGGTGCAAATTTATAGAGCAGAATTTGTTTTACATTCAACTTGTCATGTACATTTGGTTTCAGTTCCCAATTACCAGCCCCAACCCTAAACTACTCTTCTCCCTTCCCTTTCTAGTAACCCCCCACCCCCACCCCGTGCCCCTCATAGTTACGCACTCCTGTGTGTCCTGCATTTCCTCCATGTGAATATTGCTCCTCTGGTGCCCTGTGGTCAATTACTGCAAGGGATGCATCTCCATGGAGTAGGTGGGTGCATCACCCTGAGTTGAGTGGTCTGCGTGTCCATCTTATTTACTGTTGGGCTGAGAGCTAGCCCCTGGAAGTGAGTTTTGTTCCAGGCCCAAAGTATATCCCAGGGCATAGTATTGGGGATACCACCAGAGTCCATCCAACCAGTAATTCTGGTCATTATTATGTTTTTGGATTTTGTTCCACGTTTTTCCCCCTACTCTATCCAGGATCTCCAGTTTTGATCCCTTCCCGAGTGGTTGGCATTGGTAGACAAGCACCATCTAGTTCTTTTGGTCTTGAGGTGAATCATGTCCTAGGGCTGATTGTTTCCAAATGCCCTTGGTATTTTGCACTTTTCTTTGCTTCTAACAATAGGAGGCCATTAGCTTCATCTTAGATGGCCACTCAAAAACTTTTAAGAGCCCTATCACTACTCACCAAATGTAGGTTGTGGAACAAGATTTTTAAGCACTTTGTTGTGCCAGTTGAGCCTGGTGTCCCCCAATACTCTGGTCATGAGTCAGTAGATCTGTTGGATCTCTCTCCCACAGTGTCTGGCTGTCTGTGAGGGATAGTTCTATGTCTTCTGTTGTTTCTGTAAGGATTGCGGGTATTTTGTATCATGGGTATCTGTGTAAGATTAGCCTCAGCTGAATCTATCCTTGGTCTAGAGTATAATCCTGTTTACTAATCCCCATCTGATCTTCTCAGATGTTTATCTGTAGCCTGGTGTTTGGTGTTAATGATAATACAAAATTGTGGATATATCGGTGTTAGCCTCTGTCGTCTATATCTTATGTGCATCACTCAGTGTCCTACCTTTCCCCAGTGTTATCATGTCACAGATTCTTTCTGTATCATCTTTCCCCTTACCCACATCAGCGTGTGGCCCTCAACTCACCTGAAATTACTTCCTCCCCTACCTTCCCCACCTCGGTAACCTACAAAGTGAATTCCCTTTCTTAAGCAAACCCTTCCTTGTATTTTTACAGTAATGTGCTCGTGCATTATTTGTCTTTCTGTGATTGACTTATTTCACTCAGCATAATGTCCTCCAGGCTCATCCGTGTTGTGAGACAATTCATGTATCCTTCATTGTTCTTTAACATAGCATAGTATTCCATTGTGTAAATGTACCATAATTTGCTTATCCATTGATCTGTTGATGGACATTTGAGTTGTTTCCATCTCTTTGCTATAGTGAATTGTGCTGCAATGAATATAGGTGTGTGCATGTCTGTTCTTTTTTTATTTTCAGTTTTTTTAAGGAAACACCATACCATTTGCCACAATGGTTGCACCATTTTACAATCCCAACAGCAGTGTATGAGAGTTCCAATCTCTCTGCAACCTCACCAGCATTTGTTATTTTCTGTCCTATTGAACTTTGCTATTATTGGTGAGGTGAGGTGATATCTCATCATTGTTTTGATTTGCACCTCTCTAATAACTAAAGATCATGAGCAATTTCTCATGTGTTTGTTGGCTACCAGCGTATTGTCTTTAATGAAGTGTCTGTTCCAGTCTCTTGCCCATTTTTGAATTGGATTGTTTGTCTTTTTGGTATTGAGGTGTTGAAGTTCTCCATAGATTTTGGAAATAAGTTGTCAGATATGTCACAAAGTATCTTGGTTTTTAACTTGCCATGCTTGTCTTCCTTTTTCTTTTTGTCTTCATTACTTTTTGTTTCTCACTTCCCTGCTCATTAAGATACCCAGTACCCTCATATGGCTGAAGTACCCATGAATCCAGTCCCACTGTTAAGGTTTTTCTCCTCTTACTTCAAGGCTGATCTTTTATTCTAGAATATTTCCCTGATTATGAAGGAGCCCAGGTAGTGCAGTGTTTAAGTGCTGGGCTGCTAACCGAAGGATTGGCATTTCAAACCCACCAGCTGTTCCATGGGAGACAGATGACAGTCTGCTTCTGAGTTAAGATTTAAAACCTTGGAAGCCCTATGAGGCAGTTCTGCTCTGTCCTATAAGGTTGCTATAAGTCAGAATTGACTTGACAGCTGTGGATTTCGTTTGGTTTGGTCCCTGGATATGGCTTACTAAAATTTACTTAAATGACATTTAGACTATGTATTTTAATATAATTAATAATATAATATTTGTTGTTGTAGTAGTAGTTGTTGTTATGTGCCGTCGAGTCGGACCCGACTCATAGCGACCTCTCCTTGGGTTTCCAAGGCAGTATCACTACGAAAGTAGATTGCCCCATCTTCCTTCCAAGATAAAATTCTGGGTGATGGAGCATGTAGTAGATTTATTGTTGTTTGCTTTCTGTGCCATACTCTCTGTTAGATGGTCTGCCAGGGAGTAGACTAGGGAGGATCAGTGTTTCAGCCGTATCACTGAATTTTATATACATCCAAAAGTTTTACTAAAAATTAGTGGTTTGGGAAGGAACTTGAGCTGGCATAGTGGCACACTATCCTGGAAATTATGTTTATGCCCTGAAGTTCCTAGTTTCAGATTTTTTGTTATGTATTTTGTTATGTGATTATATATTAAAAACCAAAAACCAAACTCTCTGCCATTGAGTCAAATCCAACTCATAGGGACCCCTCCTTGGGTTTCTGAGGGGGTATCTCTACAGAAATAGATTGCCCAGTCTTCCTTCCAAGGAGTGGCTGGTGGGTTTGAACCACCAGCCTTCTGGTTAGCAGTCAAATGCCTTAGGCACTATGCCACCAGAGCTCCTAATTATATATTACACAAGATATATAATAATATATCCACTGCCATTGAATCGATTCTGACTCATATCAACCCCCATTGGGTTTCCAACACTGTAAATCTTTATGGAAGTAGATTGCCCTATCTTCCTCCCGTGGAGCAGCTGATGGGTTTGAATCACCAGTCTTGTGGTTAACAGCCAAATGCTTTATCCGGTATGCCACCAAAGCTCTTTAATAATGATACATGTATGTGTCTGTTTATCACTGCACTCACGTGTGTGCATGCACATACACATATCTGTGAAAAATAGCCTCTGAATTTCTACTTTTGAAATAATGAATGCTAAAACATGTTTCAAATTTCTCTCAATTTTAATTATACTTTAATAAAATTATTATCTTTAATGAGTGAAGTTAATTTGTTGATTGATAATTACAGTACTTTCATGAGGTTGATATTTAGTGTAAACTGGAGGAATGAATATGATTTTTTATTTATTAATTTGATCTTTAGTGGTATCTGGTAAATAACCTGTGTTGACAGTGCAAGGTGACAACTAGCAATTATGTATTGTGCTTTAATCTGCCTTTTTGACAATTCTTTAGGCAATTAGTGAATATTTACTATATAAATTATATTAAAAGTTTCCTAAAGATGATATTTTTAATATTCTTTTATTCAGAATTCTGTGTTTCTGTTACTCACTACCTCTTCTAACACATAAATGCTAGAGCAATTTAAGTGTAAAAGTTGACATAGACAAACTGATTCATATTGCTGCTGGCTGTTTGTCAGACATTTGGATTAGCATATATCCCTGATAATGTTCCTTCTGGAGGTATAAAAGATTGTTGTTGTTGTTGTTGTTGTTGTTGTTAAGTGCCGTCGAGTCGTTTCCGACTCATAGCGACCCCATGCACAGCAAAACGGAACACTGCCCGATCCCGCGCCAGCCCCACAATCCCTGTATTAAATTAGGCAGGTGTATTATTTCAAAACAGAATTTCACATTAATTCAGCATTTTCCAGTGTTCATCAGAAACATAGATAAGGATAAAGGAAAGTAATTACTAGGATTTTTGTTCAGATATCAAAGATTTTTTAAAAGAGATGCACAACATACACTATACATTAGTTCTAAGGCATTTTGGAAGCATACTTTAACTGGACCTAGGATGTTAAATATAATTTAATTTTCAACTTACATGGTTTGGGGGGGTGGGCCTTGTTTTTGTTTGTTTGTTTGTTTGCTTTGTTTTTACCATTACCTATCACTTTCAACCTAAATAAAAAAGAATTGGGCTATTTCAGGATATTATCATCAGGAAATTATGTACTTTTTTTTTTAATTGAGTTTGGGTTTTTTGGTTTTGTTTTGTTTTTTAATAATACTTTGAACAGAAGCGGGAAAATAGTTGACTGAACCGTTAATATCAGTTCTCTTTTACTTCATTAGCTTGAATAATATAGGTAGTTCTCTTTGTACTTTATATCAGAGAAATCATTCAAAAGTCACCTTAATATAATCATGTCAGGATCTTTGATAGAAAGATGATGATAGGGCTTCCATATTTTAATTAGAGAGCCTTGGTGGCATAGTGGTAAAAGTACTTGGCTGATAAGCAAAAGGTTGGTTGTTCAAACCCACCAGCTGCTCTGTAGGAGAAAGATGGAGCAGTCTGCTTCCGTAAGGATTTATAACTTTGGAAACCTTGGTAGCAGTTCTTCTCTGTCCTGTAGGGTTGCTATGAGTCAAAATCAGTTGTACAGTGACAAGTGTAATGGATTCGTACTAATAAATAGCTATTCTTATTCCTTTTCTTGCCTACAACTTTAGTAGGCATTTATGCAGAAACAACAACAACAAACGTATTATTTGTCCACCAAAGACTTACAGGTGGAATTTACTCTTTGTCCAGTATTTGAAAACTTCAATCCTCATAAATACTAGCTTTTTTTTTCATATGCTTTCTAGGTAGCAGTATTCAGTTTCCTTATCATAAGATCTCTCTTCTTGGCTAATGCAGAAAAGCATTTAATAATGTGCTTTCATTTAATACTTTTAATGTTTAGACCTACAAGCGGTATAATCAGATCCCCAAGGATAAGAGAGACATGGTGGTGGTGGTGGTTATGTGCCATCGAGTCGGAATATCAAAAGATGTGAATGGTGTTTTATACATGCCAAAGACAACCTGTTAGATGTTTAATTGTCACTGCCACCTACTTTCATACCAATTATGATGGGTCAAAATCTGGTGAAAATTTGCTTTCATCATTATGAAATGATTGGTGGTTTTGGCAGATACAAGACAGAAGTTAGTTTCTTAGACCAACTTGACACTAGGCTAAGAATCTAAAAGACACAAATTATTAACTGGTGATACTTGTTTGTGGGTAACAAAGACTCTTCATGGGCACTGTAGGCTCAACAGTGCTGTCCCTATCTAATATCTGTAACAGAAGAAAGAGTAAGAGTTTATGTCCCCAGTCTACAGGAATATAGAATTATTGTTAATTCCTGCATGCTCTTTGTTGTGCCACTTGGAAATAATTTTCATTTGTATAATATATTTATAGGGAGCTCTGGTAGCATAGTGGCTAAGGCACTTGACTGCTAACCAGAAGGCTGGTGGTTCAAACCC